>NW_027113828.1:669546-676092 GCF_000696795.3 Halyomorpha halys | reverse complement strand
GTTATTATATTATTTTGCCAGCGTGGATGTGAACGGCTACAAGCCATGAAGAGTTCGATATTTTGTGAGCAAGTACTGTTTTTAGAACAACGTTTATACAAGGATGGGTTTCTTTCAAGCTCACGCTCACTCGCCAGATTTTCCCCAATTAAAGGTAGCTACTATTTAAACTAGTAAAAAAAACAAACTAAACGACGTAAATTCCATTGAATTATTATCTTGAACTGTTCAATATGCACCAACCCAAAAGACCCCCTGCTGGTCATAATCACTTTAGATAAACGAGTGAGGAGGGCGATGGAGCACAAAGTGGCCAGGAGGTGGCAGGTGAAGAGGTGGTATTCCACCTCAGATTAAATTGCCACCATTCCATCTCCATTGGCCACTCCTTGTCCAAATTGAATCTGCCTTGAAGCCCTTCAAATATTCACCGACAGGCACAGCTCCCCTCCTTCAACTCTTGGAACAGGAATTGAATTTACTTCCTTTTTACAATTTTTCTTCTGAACCCTTTGAAGAGATAATGTATTCAGATAGTTTAGCATGTTTCTTCAAGTAGAATATACAAGTACAGCGATAATAATTTTGCTGCATACATTATTTATAAAAATCATAATAAACATATTAGCATTTAAAATTAAATTTAACTTTTAAATTAGCCAGTAACATCATACAAAAATATCTTATAAATTAATATATTTAGGAAATTAAATATTATTCTTATATATCATTTTACTATAGTAAAAATGGAAAAAATACATTTAAGTGGCAAGAGGAACGAGCTAGCTGAGTACTTTGGGGCTAGGTGAGACATTGCCCATCCAGGGCCACACATAAGTCCTCAATGGAAGACTTGATGCGAAACAAAATAAAAAAAATCAATGGAAAAATACATCTTAAAAAATATGGGCATTCGCTTGTATATCATTGAATGGCAGTATGAATGGGCCAGGGAAGTCGTGTGTGTGAGAGGACAGACCACATATAACAGACCACATATAACAGACCAGGTTTATATTTTTCTCTTCATTTGATGGCTACCCCTTAAATGCGGGTGGTTTCATTTCTTCTTCATGGCGCTATAGCGATGGTCCACCATATCTTTATTTGCTTTGTTTTTTTTATCAGTTGTTGATGTGAGATGTGCTCCTTTCGGTCTCCATTCATGTTTGTTAGGTCCTTTCGGACAAAGGAGGGACAAAGTCTTTGTTTAGTTATCTTAAAATAACCTGTTTTAATTGTTATTGTTTATGGTTTCATTATAATTGTTCCTATATCGTAAGGAAATGCCAAAATTAAAGCGTCCTGAATTTTTAGATACAATATATGTACATGAAGAAGCCTTTGCCAGATGAAAGAGCAGCGGCAGAGAGATCTGGAACAGCGGTTGCGTGCTGGCTCACAATGACAATCAGCGTATCAACCACAACAGTTCTGTCTAGACATCTTCACCTACTTCTAGCTATCATCGAGTTCACTCTTATTTTCCTTTATCTAAATTATCATTAATACATCTTAAGTAAATGAGCTGCGACATTTTCTAAATTAAAAGGCAGCGCTGGAATGTAGGTCAGGGTATAATCTATAGAATAGAATAGATTCAGAGGGTCTCAGTTATTAATTTCTTTTTATATTAATATACACTGATGAATGAATGAATGGTTAAAAAACCGTCAGGACGGAGGAAGAAAATTTTAAATCTTCGGATTTGAAAATTTTACCTCAATCTCTTTTCACCAAAAGATCTAAACCTTCATCTTTGCTTTTACATTCATTCCGACTGGCCATTTTCAACCGTTTCTTAAGAAATTAAATTTATATTAAAATATGAATAATGGGACAATTCTCACAAAACTGAACATTTCCAATGTTGGAATTTTATAAAATAAAATGTTGGAGATTTGGGTATTTTTTTCTTCTAGATTCGCCTCCTCAACCCAAAATCATGAATAATTAATCACCTAAATTTATTCATAGAAATTTTTCATTTATTGTAATCGGGGTCCATCCAGCCTTAGGGAAAAATCTGGCGATAGAACCTTTGATGCTTTCTAAGAAATTACATCACCACAACCCTGAATCGTTGGTCTTTCCAAACAAAGTACTGCACCACGCCCCTGAACCATTGGTCCTTCCAAACAAAGTACAGCACCACACCCCTGAATCGTTGGTCTTTCCAAACAAAGTACTGCACCACACCCCTGAACTGTTGGTCCTTCCAAACAAAGTACTGCACCACCCCCCTGAACCATTGGCCCTTACAACAAACTACAGCACCACGCCCCTGACTCGTCATGAATTTTAAAGGTATAGATTTCATTTTTTTTTTATTTATGAAATAAATTAATTACACGAAAGAATGAAGAATGTTTATTATTTCTCTAGACAATTTCTCATTTTTAACGTAGCGATGGTAGAAAAAATTATTTATTATTCATAATAAAATACACAATGTGCTATATTGTGTTTGCATCAGATGTGAATCTGCTTAATTTGACGATATCGTGGTATGAAATTTATTTTGGGTGACCTATCCAAACAAAATCGGTAGGGCAGGAGGCGGACGGATTTTTCATTAATCGATTTTTAGATTCTACGGAGTTTTAAATGTAATCTATTTTATTGAAAATTATATTTTGGTTATGGGCAACTTCCCGTTTTCATTTCGGGAATATTTTACAGGAAAGTTGGAAGGAACACTAAGCTCTCCCCTGACACTGATCCTAAGTTAGATAATCTGCCATTAGAGTCCAATCGGCCTCGAGTATGCTCTCCAAGGTAACTCATTTAATAGCTAACATTAAAGGAATCCCTGCTCAGTAAAATACAAAAAGGGAATCGTTATCCTGTTTAGGTAAATGATAAATAATCAACGAAACAATTTCGAATTGATACAAAGTAACAAACAGGGTCGTGCGCATTGTTACACACAATAGTTACTTGGGAGAGGTACAAAGATTCCTATATCTAATTTATTTCAATAGGGCACATCTGACAAAAATATTAGATTTTTTTTTTCTGTTTAAGGTATTTCAAGGCATGGAGTTAATTTATAACAACTCTAACAGATTTCGGAAAGCCTGCAGGACGACCAAAGTAAAGCAAGTAACCTCATGCTACGGTAATATCTTTGTCAGACGTGCCAATATTCGTCGTTTTAACGACCACTAAAATATAAAATAATATCTAAATATTCTTCGATATAAATTCTCAAAAAATCAAATTTTGAGTGGAAGAGAAAGAGGAACAAAACCTCATAATATTTTACTTTTGCTATATATGGTGTATATATAGTAAGGGAAAGTAGGAAGATTGCATACTTTGAGGTCCTCTGAGACCAGAAAAACCTGCTCGCGCAAAATGTTGGGTTTATCTGTGTGTGAACCGATTGGCTCAAAAACAAAAGTCTTTCAAAACTGAAATTATATAGTCTGGGGTGCTACACCAACGTTTTCGGTAAAATCGACTGACGAGAAGTCCCACTTTATTTGGAATCAATTTTCTCGAAAACCATTTTGATCGAACTCGGTAAATCAATGTATAATTAACTGATGTTTCAATACGAGATAGGTCAGCCTCAATGAATGGAAATAGTCCAACAAACCATCTTTGTCCAATTTTCCAAAAAACTTCCTCTAAAGTATCTCTGATTTTGATTTTTTGGGAGAAAAAACAATCATTGATAAATACAAAATACTTAAGAACTTTCTAAATAATCAAAGGTGGAGATAGGAAAAATATCCGATTGGAACGGGAAAAGCCGTGGCTTCGTTATCTTTTGTTCAACTGTTGTCTACTTAGAAGGGACAAAATTTATGTATCCTATTCCCATCTTGAGAAATACTAAAATACGAAATTGTATAGCAACATTAAAATTAATTTTTTTGATTATATATATATATATTCTAAAATCACAAAAACATGGATAACTTGAACAGTAGCTCATTGCCCTACACAGAACTTGGGGACGTGAGTAGCACAGTACGCTGTACGCTGCTGTGATGCGCGTAGGTTTGTTACCATATGAGAAAGAAATGAATTGACTTCAGGCAGCAATAGTATTGTTTTCTCGATATATAGATATAAGGTAGTTAGATATAATAATATTAATATTAGTAATATATAATAACAATAATACCAAGGGCCGCCCGTAGCTCAGTGGTTAAGCACAGTCTTACAATTGGAAGTCTATTGGCGGAGTCGGTTCGTATCCAGCCAGAGACGTTGACTTTTTCATTGAGTGGCGGTCCCACAAAATGAAGAACTTTGACCCCCAACCATGGTTAGGCAATATAGGACTCCAATGGGAGTCTTGAACGAAAAAAACAAACAATAATACCAGTAATATATAATAATATTGATAATAATACCAGTAATATATAATAATATTGATACAAATGAAATATATACAAGATAGTTGACCGTGGATAATATGTATGCTTGGAAGAGACGATGCGTTTTAAAAGGCAAAGCCATGTGAATTAAAAGATGCAATGGAAGATCTTATGGATTTCTGGCCTGATGAAGGCTAGAAATTCTGGCTGAAAAGTTGTCACTAAAAAAAATATTTTACTTATTTGTATTCTTCACTGACCCCCATCTTCTCCTCATAAATAATAATAATAATAATAATAATAGTAGTAGTAGTAGTAATATGTTTTACATTTAATAATATATTGCACTTTAGTATTTCTTGGACAAAAGATGATGAAAAATAAAAAGAATTGCAAACATATGGGTGTCATATACTTGAACTATAACTGAGTCTTTAGTTAAATGTTTCGTGTTCTCTTCATGATAAATTCCTAGATAGCTATACTACTCTATAGTTTATTACTGACATATAAAGAGATAAAAAGTTAACATAGCTTATTCTATTTTCATTGCGATATATTTTATAACCATTTTTAGAGCCCTATACTTTATTACTCACATTTAATACTTCCAACGAGTGCCTCATTCATTCTTTAAAATTTATATCTGCATCCTGAGACTTAAATTAATTATTTGAAAACATATATAATTAACTATATATTCTTCCCGCGCCAATATGCTTATAACTATAAAACTGAGTCAGAAGTTAGGTGCAGAGTGTAATCTCTAATCACATTGTAGAACTGCTTATAAATCATTCTTTAAATTAAAGTTACAGTTTTTCACTGCAGGGGAAACCTTAATTTAAAAATTATGAATTAATATTTTCAAAATTTAAAACATATCACAACCGAAGTAACTTTCATATAAAAACATTTTAACCGTGTCGTAATTACGCACACTTATTATTATTGGAAGATTATTGATTGACCGTGTGTATAGATGAATGGAATATGGTCCGGGTGCGGTTAAAAAAAACTCAAATAGTAAATAATTATACTATTTTTATTAAGCCAACGTTTCGCCCCACCTTGCAGGGCTTCGTCAGGGCTAAAAAAGATACAAACACTATAGTTACAAAAAGGAAAAAACATAAGTGGAAAATAACAGGGGTATAAAATGAAAAGTAAGAAATAATAAGAAAAATTAAAAGTTGTAAATAGTAAATGAAAAGGGTAATAGTAGTAACAGATAGAAAAGAGATGAAATATTAAAGAAAGTACAAATATTCAAATCAAATGATGATTTTTTTTTACCGCACCCGGACCATATTCCATTCATTTATTATTATTATTTTTCTTTTTGAATAAGAAATTAAAAGTGATATATGTACCTTCGATACGTTAAACTGTAGAATTCGGGAAATAAAATGGAGAAGTTACTAAAGATAAAATTTGAAGTTGCAAAGAACGTTTCTCTACAAACTCAATGTAAATATAAATTTTCAACGTTCTACCTAAATTTAAAAAGAGTATGGAGGTGAGAAAATCCTTAATAACATTTGGACAAGACTAAATTTGGATTCAAATGCTTCCCTTTCTGATGGTTTGGTATTGTAACGCTTAGAAAACAACAACATATATTTTAGTGGAACGTTTATTATAATAGAGGTACCACCGACCAGCTGACTACAAAGTGTTCACAGCAGCTATGACAAGAGTGCTAATCTGGTTAGTAAACTGCGTCTTACGGTCGGCTCAACTCTTCGTCCAACCACCGTAATATGTTTTAGTTTAAGCTAACACGCGTATTTCATAATTACAGGCACATTGACTCACTTGGAACTTTCTAAATTAATATTCCTTGTTTAGGATTAGGAAGCTGGTAAAGTACTATATAGAAAACCCTGTGTAGCCCAAAACGTGGGCTTGCACGTGGCACGTGGACATGCTTCAAGCTAAAGGTCTCGGAGCTGGCTGTAGCTTTTTTGCATTCATGGATTGAACGGAATGAAAAAATGTACATAAAATGAAAATTACCGGTTCACATTATATACACTCCATCAGCTGGCATCGCACTGGAGCATGTGCATATGGACATCATAGGACCTCTCCCACCATCTGGAGGAATGAGGTATTGTGTTACCCTCATCGACAGGGGCACAAGGTGGCCGGAAGCAATACCACTGGAGGACATAACCGCCGATACGGTGGCTGCTGCTTTTTATAATGG
>NW_027113828.1:656838-668166 GCF_000696795.3 Halyomorpha halys | reverse complement strand
TAAGTAAAATACAGTAACAATAAAAAACGAGGTAACAACAATATCAAGATTAAGATAAATAAAGCAGACAGATACGGAGGAACCCATAACAGTTACTAAATGATATTCATTGGTTATGGATGGGAGGCCTGTTGCTTTCCACTCGACAAATTAATATGTAGAGTATGCCGAGTCCCTTAGAGGCTGTAAGGAAGCGTAAGGTCGACTGCATAGCGGTGGCCATTAATATGCACCGGCAGTTCCAGCTCCTGCATCCATGCGTGCAATATCGATGCAATCAATCGGTATGGCAACATGGCCTAATGAGATCCATAATACTGGAGTAACCATATACACAAAAGTATTAATAATATTCATATAAAATTCATAACTATCCTTTAATATATTTATTATTTTTACTTACACGGAATATATAGTAAGGGGAAGTATGCAGATGGTGCTACATTTCCAATTCGAATTTTATACGGAAAGGGATGTTAGAATTTAATCGAGTCCAAATAACAAGGTCACCCAAAACTGGTGAGTATCTTTGAACAGCCCAGCTCAATAATAAAAGTCCTACCAAACTGAAATTATACTTTCAGTGGCGTAGCGTAGTGGGGGCGGAACTTATAGGGGGGGGGGGAGATTTCCCAATAAATAATAATAAAAGCTTGTAGAAATTTGAACCATTTCATTTCATGACCTTTTTATTTGCAACCTGTACAATACACGATAAATATGACTGATCTTGTCAAAATGTCTTTTAGAATCATCTTATGTTTTAGTCTTTTAAATTTCAATACTAAAATAAGGGGGCGGCATTTTTATATTCCATTTTCTCAAAAACAGCTCTATTTTCTAATTCTGATCTAACTCGATACATCAATGTTTTTTAATATCCGACAAGCCTTATCAAATACATAAAAATAAATTTTTGTTTGCTGTTACTTTATGCACTATCATACCTTTTCATGCGATTGTGATGGGGATTTTTGTTAAATGTTCTCTATTAAAAAAAAAATATTAACAAAATTAAGCATTTTTTGTGTGTAGCTCAGAAAGTATACATTTTTTCATGATTTTTAAATCCTAATCGAATTGTCTCTTCCTGAAGAATACACAGAAATATTACTGATTCTACTTAATGATTTTTTCTTCACTAAAAATTTTAAAAAACATAACGAGGATTTCAGTAAAGTAGTTCATTTTTTTTCATATCCGTTTTTAGTGTCGCCTGAAACCCTTAAACAACTTTTTAAAGAAATTAAAAAAATTGAAAATTTGAAAGAAAAAAAAAGAAGTAAAATAAGTTGTGCAACTAAATGGAATTGAGAAATGAATGTCACAATATCAATGTATCGAATTTTCATTGTATTATTTAGAAATTGAACCATATGCTTATTAGTAAAATGTTGGCGGTTGCTTAAAAGTGCATTAACCTTTTAGTAGTAAGTGAATCTAAAACGTTGGGAAGGATAAAGGAACAAGTTGTGATAACTGTTGACAAAATAAATGTTGCCGGGACCCGCTGCTCTGTAATGGTTTTCATGAGGAGGTGGTCGAGGGGGGGGGGGGTGCGGTCAACAGAGACACACAAAATATATAATTTAAAATGGTCTCTGAATTAAGGTAGTTATCTCGTTTTGTTGAAAGCCTGGAAACCATGTCGAAGGTTCGGTACAAATAAATAAGTTTTGTTATTTTTACTGACTGCAATGAGCCTCGACCATCTTCTCCTCATATAATGATTTTCAATAAAAGGATGAGCTCCAATATAAGAGGACGAAGGATGTAGATAAAGGAAGCAGCCTACAAGAAGTGAACAAGTGCTGAAGGGCTCCTGACACGCAGCCCCAGCAGGCTGTTGCTGTAGTTGTTAATTCTTAGAGCTAGTTCTTCCAACGATGTACCACCTCTCTTAGCTTAATGTCTTCTTTAGGTTGTTGCTTTGAGATGTGTTGTCTTTTAACATTTGTTAATTTCAATGTTCGCAATTAAATTTACGTGCAAATAAAGTTCCACTTCTAAAACAAACTGTTATTAAATTTGTATTTAAGGATACATTTATATCTGGACATACGGAGTTAAGCTTAGGGGTTCCACTAAACCATCAAATTCCTCCCGAATCCAATCCTTACAGTCCAAAATCCTTTGTAAAATTCTTAATGCTCCTAATTTGTCACAAATCAAGTCATCCATCAGGACCTCAATGTTCCATATGTTGCCGATTTGGCCAGAACCAGATGCCATTACTTCCATGATAAACTTCCCAAACAAAAAGAAGATGGCCTCGAGATCTTCTCCTCTAGAAATGTTATTGGAGTTCTATCAGTGGGTAGATTCTCCACATGTTTGTATCATGTTACTATGTCACCTACAGCAAATTTACTTGTTGTATATATTAGTATACAGTTGTAAATAACAATAAATAAATAATTAAAAAAAAATTGATAAATTTAGTCACCTCGATTAAAGTTAATTTTTCTATCTACTTCCAGATTATGCCTTGTGCCTGGCTGATTGTGGGACAACTCCGCCCTGCTCAATAAATTTCCGTTTATTATTTTTCTTCCTTCTTCCCACCCCCACACATCTCTATTTCCTTTTTTCCTTCCTTTCTTACTTTTCTAAACATTCCATATTTATTTTAACTCATTACCTTTTACTCTTCTGTATTACTTTTCATCTTTTATCCATTATATTATATATTTCACTTTGTTTCTTGCCCATTTTATCGTGTATGTCGTTTTCGTTGCAATTTTTAACCATTCCCAAGTTTTAAATGTTTTCGTTATTAATATATTTTTAATCATTACTTTATATATTTTTCATACTACTCATTATTTTCATTCTATCCCACACCATTCATTATGTTTATTTCTTTATTTATATAATCTTTGTAATTCATTTTTTTATCATTTGCTTTGTATAATCCTTACCTTTAGAATATTATATTTTATATCCTAGTATACAGAGTCCACTCTGCCGCCTCCCTCATCATCTTGGCTCCCAGTGCCCCATAGGCACCTGCTCGGCGGTCTCTGGAACCCTACAACTTGGGGATAGGGGATCGATGTTTATGTCATGTGCGGCGAGCTTAGCTCGGGAACCCTCGTGCCCAGCGAGGAGCTGTGAGACCGTAGTCAGGGGATTAGGTCAGAATCACGTATGACCGCCAGACCTGCCCAGACATGAGGCTGGGTGAACCCCGGAAGGCTGACTCACGGCTAAAGTGAAACAAAAAATAATCATCTACCACAGCCGGATTCGAACCCGGTCCTAGGAGTTAGTATAACATTACTTTACCACTAGGCTAACCACTCCCAATCCAGTATAACATTACTTTACCACTAGGCTAACCACTCCCAATCCAAATCCCCTAACCACTAAGCTCATTAATTATTTTCATGAAAACAATACTTTACAAATCATCTTTAAACATACTGCTATTGCAATTACACATTATAAACCAGCGACATCTGTAACGCCAACAGCGGTTTAAATGATCCTGACAGAGCCTGCTTCCGAAAGCAATACGCGATGTCGGAAGGACACCGGGACGGCCTTCATTGGCGAGCAGCCTCCTTCGGCCAAGGACCTTAGAGAGGAGATTGTTTGCATCGGGGGGGGGGGGGAGTGAATCTAACGAAAACAATAACCTTTGTTTAGGATATTAAAATTTGTTCAAAAAGTTAGATAACAGTGGTGCTCTGCAGAAACGTTTTCATATAATTCGATGATTGGTGTAGATGAATAGGCCACCCACCAAGTGCAACTCATTTTATTTTATTCACTTCATTTTAGGAAACAAATTTTCAGGGAACAGGTCAAAACAATAATCAATTTAATTTAAATTAAATAAAGTTTAAACAGCAAAACTATTGCTTTAAAAAAAAAATTTCCAAAACACCAATTTTCTAAATAATATTTTCAAACTATTTGTAAATAAAAAATTTTTCTAGAGCATTAATCTAACACAAGTAATATATTTTTATGACCAAGATGCCACGGCGAATGAATAATAGCGATGAGACCTATCCCCAACTAAGGACTAAGAAGGGTCTTCTTAGCAAATGCCTGCCCCCATGGAAATGGCTCATGGAATATTCTTCATGGAAGATTGTTACAGAAGTGACAGCATTTTCCTGTGCAATGGAAGTTTAGTTCCGATATTGACTTCTTCCAGGAGGTCCTTACAGGAATCACAAATTAGATACACAAAGAATTCTTCTCCTCATTTCTATTCTCACGAAAGGTGCTGTATTAACTTTGTACATAGAAAATCGTATCTTGATTGTTATGAAATAAATAATTCATTTTTAACATGGATTTATCCACTGACAATTTGAATCCATAGTTTTTCGGGAAAACTTAAAAGAACTGGGTTAAAGTAAAATAAGTCACAATATCCCAAGAGGAGATCATGAAGATCATGACACGAAAAATAATATAATATAATCCTTCCGAGCCAACCCGTACCACTAAATCCCGTTTTAGCAACAGTCCTATAGGATATATAGGTCCTATATCATCTGAGAATAGGATAATTGGAAAAAGAACGTGATGTCGTTTTCCAATTTTAGACACATTTTCTATGTTACTAAATTAAACAAACCAAAGTAAATCTTTCAAAGGTGGCATAGGACCGTCACTAAATCGGGGTTTAGTGGGGCGGGTTGGGCGGGAAGGATTCCCTGATAAATACAAAATGATATACAAATACCAAAGTCGTCTTTTTAAAAATACAAATTTCCTAAAATGTTTTTCAAAAGTCAATGAAATCAGCATTTAGAAATGCTGTAAAGGTAAAGAATTCAATTTACAGTAAATTCCGGATAGCATATTATACGACTCAGTGCCTCATTTAAAAGTTCGTTACTGTTATCAGCGAGTGGACAGCTGCAAAAAAATATGTTAACAATTTAACGAATGAAATGATGTTACAATTCCAAAACGGTCCAATAACTTTGTAAGTAGCATTATTTATTCTCAAGCCGTTCAATAGATATTGATGGCAATAATCGAACTGCCTCATATAATATTTTTGCCAAATAAATAAATGGAAGAACAAAAGTAAGCTTGGAATGTGACGTGAACCACGATCAGTTATGGGAACATGAATCATGGCTCTCTGTTTACCTCTCATTTCAGTTCGCAGATAAGGCATCGGTGTTTATTCTATCGCAATTTTAAAAATAATCGATATCAGTATGATTCTATTTACCTGACTCCAAAAGGCCATTACTGTTTACCTTCCCACCCTCTGTTGAAGGTAATTAATTAATTTAGAAATATTAGCCGTAGATGGACTCTGGTATTGTCACACCGGGGCTCTATGAAGTTGCTAGATTGCCTTCTTGTTTTCGTTGGGGTTACAAACCTGGTGGATGAGCCTGGATGACCATTTCTCTTCTGACATAAACGCAACTTTCTAACCAAGAAGAGAACACAAGACCATCCAGGGGGTTAGCATACACTACTCTCATTCTAAACAAAAGTGAATCTAAAAAGAGGGTTTGGACAAGCTGCCGGTTAGGTTAAAGGCTTAGGTTAAAGTTAAGGATAATAGAAACATCAACCCTGGTCACCTGATCTGAAAGAGAAGGTAGCCGGTGATTGGCTCCTACACCTATGCCACGCCCTTGGAGTTCAGAGTAGTAGTAATGTGCTATATAACAGCTTGTAACAGCATAAAGTATCAACAAATAGTGCGCTATATAACAGCTTGTAATAAAATAATAAAGGCTTCTTTCTCGGTTAAAATTTGCAACAACTGTCCCACTGTCGCAGCCAGTATGTGATTGTGGAAGTCACAAAAGCAGTTGATGTTGCAGAAGTACTATAATACTAGACCAGGGCGTTAACAGTAACTGCAATGGGTATTGTTTCAACTCACTGGCAACAGTAACTGCAATGGGCATTGTTTCAACTCACTCCCAACAGTAACTGCAATGGGCATTGTTTCAACTCACTGCTAACAGTAACTGTAATGGGTATTGTTTCAACTCACTGCTAACAGTAACTGTAATGGGTATTGTTTCAACTCACTGCCAACAGTAACTGCAATGGGTATTGTTTCAACTCACTGCTAACAGTAACTGTAATGGGTATTGTTTCAACTCACTGCTAACAGTAACTGTAATGGGTATTGTTTCAACTCACTGCTAACAGTAACTGCAATGGGTATTGTTTCAACTCACTGCCAACAGTTAAGTTAAGCTTTAGAGGGCGCTGCCACTACCAGTTCAACTATGACAGAAAACTCTTGTTGTAAACAACCAGGAAGGAATAGAGCTTTATAGAATTTAAATAGCATAGATACTTATTATAACCATTATTATAACCAAATCATATAAAAGATTTTCAAGAGGAAATTATTTGCCGAAAATGTTACTAAATCTATAATAATAAAAAATGGAGGAAGGCTTAGAAGAGGACAAGTGTCAAATAACAAAATCCATAGATATGATATTTAACAATAGGTTAGGGAGCCTGGCTAAACATACGAACCCATCCATGACAAAGTGTAATCTGACTATCCGAGTCAATTGTGGCCTTTGTGGATGAGTGAATGCAAACTGCCCAAAATATCATCTCAATTATCTCTCACTTCATACTTTACTATTCTCCCACTTCCACTACTGGTTCAACAACCTCCAATTAAAATGTTAGGAGTGTTTTCATTCCATTTTAACATAAAATGTTAAAAAAAAACTTGTTAATTTTAATAAAAACGTTAATAATATTGACTTGGCAATGTTTGATAAGAGAGGTGTCTACTGGAGTATACATCAGGCACGTAGCATACAGCTGCTCCATAAACAAAATGAAAAACATAAAATCTGGACAAAGGGCAAAGACCTCGTGAAAAGCCCTTTTAGTAGCCCTCGTATCTTTATTATCTTGTCACTAGAGCTGAGAACATAATCTCATAGGCTGTCCCCGAACTGGATAATACTGCTCAGCTTAGATATCTAATATAATATCAAACTTGTAGAGCAGGCCTTGGATCTTTCTGGAATTACCTTCAATATACAGGCTCTTCTACTGTATGTACCTTAACAGGAACAAAAAAGTCCACATGAGGCATAGTCCGATTCTCAGCGGTATAGGATAAAAATCAAATTTTGTGTTTTTATCTGTCCAATAATTGTCCGTAGTTTTTTCTCAGAAAAACAAAAATAACTCTACTGTAGAGTTGTTAAACAATTAATGTTATTAAAAACTAAAACAATTTTCAACTAATTAGTGGCCCTCTTTTCAGTTTTTTTTAATTTATTCATTGGACAATTAAGGATGCCAGGAAGCAAAATTAAAACCCACCGATAATATGATATTGGATATTGGATATTATTATAAAATAATATTGGACATTGGATATTATTATAAAATGCTATTGGATATTATTATAATATGATATTGGTTATTATTATAATATGATACTGGTTATTATTATAATATGATATTGGATATTGGATATTATTATAATATGATATTGGATATTATTATAATATGCTATTGGATATTATTATAATATGCTATTGGTTATTATTATAATATGATATTGGATATTCGAGCTCATTGTTAACACTCAACGATATCATAGAAGTGAGGGTGAGTTATTTAGAAATTTCTTTATGGTTGGGACGAAGTATATTTTTGCACCTCTACATTTCCTCCAGATTGAGTTAGAGTTTTAAAAATTTGTTTGTGAACTGAATTGGTGTTAATTGTTATTTAAAAATTGTTTGTGAATCGAATTGGTGTTAATTGTTATTGCTATCAGTTGTTATTCTTATTGCGCCTGTTGGAGGTATCAAATTTGCTCCCCCACCTGCAGTACTTAAGGTTTTAGGCACCCACTCCCAATTGACTGATCTCAATTTTCCTATTGATTTCTAGCTATTTATTTTATAGGGTTTCGGTTTCCAAAGCCTGTGTAATAAATCGGTAATCCTGAACGGAATGTTTTTTTTTCGCATTTTTCAAGCATTAATCTCCGTAAGGGTTAACAAACAAAAATAAGAATAAAATATGACCTTAGCGAGAGGCATGCTTTTGTTGTATTTCTTTACTTCCACTTTCCTATATAGGAAGTATAAAATAAGGGCAAGTGTTGCAATCGTGAAAGATTATAATGTGAATTATTAGGAGAAATACATGATTAACCATCCAGCATCAATTGTGCTCTGAGACACAGCTGTTTACTAATGTAAAATGAATAAAATAAAGAGTTTCAAGTAAGAAGGATGGTTAATCCCGAAATAGAAATAGGTAGAAACTTAAATAGCAAATTACCTAAGTAGTAATATTAATTACTTGATTAATAATTATCTATTTATTTTTTGGGTAATTAATACAAAACTAATTAATAATTTGATCTGGCCAGCACAATGGTTTAACTTAAATTGTAAGTACTATTTATAATTAACACCATATGTATTATAAATATATAAATATCTATATTGGGGATAAAATATAAGAGAAGAGGAGACGAGATGTGTACTATATTGATCTGACGAGGTAGAGCAACAGAAGCCTTAGGTTGTCGACTTGCCCTCTAGGCCCACCTATCTATCTAGCTCTCTTACAGTCCCTAATAAATTATAAAGCCGTTTATAGCTATACGAATCTGCACGCTGACAAGTTGTTAGTTCTGGATGTATCGGGGCGATCAGGAAGACAGTATAAATGTGCTGCGAATTATTAAAAAAATTAAATTTTATACATATTTTCATTATCTGGTTCAAGACTGGTAATTCAATCAATAATAACAAATATCCATAATAATCTCAATCCTCTTTATTAAAAGATATTACATGTCGGATCTTTTGCTCATCATCAAGAACAATCTTAATTTTAGTCCACAGCCTAACATTTCTTTATTAAAAGTTATATTTTACTACCAACTAATCACAACACTGAAAATACAAAAATTGCGAAGGATAAAAATGATAAATAAATGTTCATTTTAACCGTAATAAATTGAGTTGAGCATTATAGCCTGGAAATTTTAATAAATTTGAGCTGTGATACTAAAGTTAAGATCGGCCGAAACGTTGGGCAAATAATAGGCTTTAATAAAGTAGGTTGAGTTTATGGGGATAATTTTTTTACAATTAAAAAAATGCCATATTATTTCCAAATAGATAACATTAAAAACTAATAAAAAATTCTGCACCATCATAATAATAATATAAATAATAAAATAAATATATATAATAATAATAATAAAAAGGATTTGGATACAAATGATCCTAATACTCGATACTTTTCTCTGTATCAATCTCAATCCGTTAAAATGCAGGAAAGAGATGGTTCGAAATATCAATACACCCACTTACTGTTTGACCAATAACCCTGTGCTGTCCGTTGGCGAAAATAATCGATGAACAGTAGCAAATCATTTTGATCGCTTTATATAGAACTATCCTAGTTCTGTTAGCTAATTCTTTTGCAATTTTGCTCGCTTATATTAAACGAAAAAAATTTAGGTCTTTTTTTTCAATTATTGAATTGTAACTTCAAAAGGGCTATTTCATCCCTCACGTACAGTATTCAAATAGTATTGTGTATTTGTGTTATGGAATATATCGATAATCACACTTATTCAAATCGATTCAATTCTGCCCTGGGAATAAATAAAATACTTCTGATTTGGAGTATTATCGAACTAGTTGTTAACGACCCGCATATCGAAGCTGGAAATCTCAAAGAGGAAACGATTTATTGACTCTCAAACGAACTGGAGGGAGAGGGAACCACCGGCGGTGGCGGAAGTGGAGGAATCGGAGATTACCAAATTGGAAATATTACGTCAAGAAATAAAAACTGTGCTGAATCTAAATTGAAGCGTGACTTCACGGTAGAGCTGTCCTATCTAGGAGGCCTTGAATTAGAGCCACGTAAGAAGCTCTGACAATTAGTCGTAAAGTTAACAGCCCGTTATGGCCGCTTCAGCTCATCCTATCGCAAATAACTTCAGCACTGTAACGCTAGAAGGTCGGGGGGGGGGGGGCTCTTGAGAACAAGAAACTTTAATTTACTAGCACATCTCCCATATTTTTAAACTGGACAAAAAATAATTTCATAATGATTTCATCCTAACAATATCCTCACCACGTATATCCGATGACACATGACTATTATCAGTGAATAATTGCCCTTTTATTCTATTCTAAACCCTCCAATCCCATATCCAAACTGGAGGATTAAAATAAATCCTGCCAAATCACATTTACCCTTCCCATAAATTAAACACTTCCTGCCAAACAGCATCCTTTGATAATACCCTACTTATTCCTGTCGAACAGATCCGTTACCCAGGACTACATCAGGACCTACGACAGACTTGGGATCCTCAACAAGACTGAAAAGACAAGAAACTGCTCGTCGATTCCGACTATTACAGCACTTACTAGACAAACGGTCCAAACTTCCAATCCATTACAAACACTGTTCTAGATGACTATGATAAGGCCTATCTGGACATACGGAGCTAACCCATTAACCATAGAATTCCTCTCCTATCTGGACGTACGGAGCTAACCCATTAACCATATAATTCCTCTCGTATCCAAAAGCCGCTGCTGTTACGTTGTTAAGGTGACACCTCAGCACTCTTAGCCACAATCGGCCCAATTAATTCTTTTACTATCAAATACTAGTAATTTTGAAATGAATATTGCTTCGAGTATGCAAGTTGAGTAAAGCTAACAGCTTTTCCTTAACTAGCTCCTATCCTAGACAGATCTCTCGGAGGTTGAGATAAGCGCGGAATCGCGTGCCTAATCCGAGTCATTCAATTCCCCACCTTCTACTCCCTCATTTATAGCCAGGAACTACCGTTATTATTTTATGTATTCATAATATCCTCTCAGTTCAGACCAGTTATTTCAATTATCTGAGCAAATTGTTTTATTATCTTTATATTTTGTATTCATTCATTTAACATTTTTGTTAACGTTTTGGGGTTTAGTCTCCATTTTCCGTACATATCTTCTAAAGAATGTACAACTACTACAGCTAACATAATATGCTCCTTGCTATAAGTATGAAATATACAAAATACCATTGGACCAATAAACTTTTGAAACCACATCAGAAACAAATACTAGATTTGTAAAATACAGTTCAAATATTCCAAATAAATTGAATTTATTCCATTTTGGAAAGTAAATAACAAAAATGTAAATAAAATAGAAAAAAAAACAACTCATTATAGCTAAAATTTTAATTATAAATATATATATATATAATAATAATAATAAAAAGGATTTGGATACAAATGATCCTAATACTCGATACTTTTCTCTGTATCAATCTCAATCCGTTAAAATGCAGGAA
>NW_027113828.1:651637-656768 GCF_000696795.3 Halyomorpha halys | reverse complement strand
TAATTTACTACTGTACAAAATAATACAATAGGTAAATATGTTGTATGTTTCATATACACTTGAAGATCTTGGGAAGGAACCACCCATTGGTGGTACTTCAAACAGTAATTTAAACTAGAAGGTCCCGTGGCCATCTTCTTTTCAGACGCCCCGGAGGATTATCAGGGATTGTTAAGGATGAGAGATTAAGAATTAATGGGTTAGGATGGTTAAGGAGTTTGGAATGAAAAGACGCATACATATCTGTTTTGGATCAAATCTGCAACGAATGGGATGTTAATTTCTTTGTGAATGAGTTTATTTGTGACGTAATGAGGAGCATTAAGGATTTTCCGTAGGATTATATCTCCTTTTGAATCTCATTTTTAAATATGAATGTAAAATTAGACTAGCTTTAGTATGTTTTGAGGGATTAGGCTTCCACCTTAATTAAATGTAAATACTTTTGTATTATAATAAAGTTATAATTCAAATAAAGAAAAAGAATAATTAATTTATGTAAAATAAATTATTACGTTAAAAAAATTTCAAATTAACTGAGTGTTTTTGATTTAAAGTAAGGGTTGTTAGAATGAGTCATAACTAACTGATCTGAACTATAAAGAACAATAAAAGAGTTCAATCCACAAAAGATGGGGCGAGATTGTGCCATGAACCTCAATTTCTGTGTGAGAATGAAAACCTACCATCAACACCAAGAATGAAAACTTACCATCAACACCTGCCACAATTTTTTTCTGCAACGAAATATAAAGCTGAACTATACTAATTATACTTACCATTTTATGATGAATTTATCCGAATAGATTGGTAAATAAAGAAATTTCATATTAATAGAAAATACCTCAAAAAACAAGTACGATCTTAATGAAATATCAGCTAGTTGGCAATGCGTGTGGAACGGAAGCCCACCATGCAATTTAAAAACTATAAATAAAACATAAAAGAAAAAGAACATGTCAAATCGCAGTATAATAAAAATATTGAAAATAGGGGACGTGTGAATCCTTCTTCACATTCTTATAATATACTTGTTCCAAAAATGGCCTTTCTATATTATGGTTTAATGTAA
Source organism: Halyomorpha halys (assembly GCF_000696795.3). NCBI lineage: Eukaryota > Metazoa > Arthropoda > Insecta > Hemiptera > Pentatomidae > Halyomorpha > Halyomorpha halys. The sequence goes on along the minus strand of NW_027113828.1, from coordinate 655,696 downwards.
GTATATTAAGTACACAAAGTCCTGCAATATCATGTAGTCTAAGGATTGATGGAAATAAAATTAAGTCGGCAGTAATTTTTTCAAGAACAAATAACATTATGTAAAATCATAGAGCATAAAAACTAATGATTTTCATCCAAAAATTTAAACTCTTAAATGTAAAACTTTGAAAAAATAAAAATGAAACACAGGCGTTGATGATTATTGGATTTTACAACTTTAAACCCCAATGACTGGCACAATCTCACGCCATCTTAAGGTGCCTTTACATGTTTAAACATTCCCGTATCCCCAAGCATGTGGATGGGTTACTTGCATTGGCTGGTACAAGTTGGCCTGAACTTGCGACCGATCCGTTGAGTGTCGGATTGTGGACACAAATCAAAGGGCGCTTGTGCTGCATCTACACGTTTGTGTTCAGTTTGCATTGTTCAAGAATTGTCAACAGATCAATATTTCTGCTCTGTGTGTTAATTAATTAAAGAATTTCCCAAACCTTTGGATTCAAGAACTAATTCTAGTTTAAGATTGACTAATGCCTGTTGAACAGATTCGATACTTAGGACTCCATCTTGACAAGAGACTTACTTGGAATCCACACACAAGACTGAAACGACAAGAAACTGCTCGTAGATTCCGATTGCTACAACACTTACTTGACAAACGCTCTAAACTTCCCATTCACTACAAAAAGTTAGTATACACTACGATAATCAGACCAATTTGGGCATATGGAATTGAGCTCTGGGGCTCCACCAAACCATCAAATTCTTCCCGCATCCAATCGTTACGATCCAAAATGCTACGTAAAATCCTTGATGCTCCTTATTACGTCACAAATAAACTCATTCACAAAGACCTTAACATCCCATTCGTTGCAGATTTGACCCAAAACAGATATGCGTCTTTTCATTCCAAACTCCTTAACCATCCCAACCTATTAATTCTTAATCTTTCATCCTTAACAATCCCTGATAATCCTCCGAGGCGTCTGAAAAGAAGATGGCCACGGGACCTTCTAATTTAAATTACTGTTTGAAGTACCACCAATGGGTGGTTCCTTCCCAAGATTTTCAAGTGTATATGAAACATACTACATATTTACCTATTGTATTATTTTGTACAGTTGTAAATTACATTAAATAAATAATTAAAAAAAAAAAAGTTTAAGATTGTATATTTTAAAATCGGTTCGGTGTAAATACCTTGTTTCAAATCTTGTTAATTACCTTTAGCAGTATATATTTTATTTAACATAGCACAAATATATATTTGTGAAGACATTATATTTCTAGGTAATTAAATAAAAAATATTTTTGATAAAAATTCTAGAAGGAAGGAAGAATATAATACCTACTCGTACATTGCTCATATTTTTTACTTTTCCTTTCATTTAGCCTATCTTTATTTTTATAATTAAAATCGAATGCAGTAGCCGAAAAAATTCAAAAGAACAAAGCAAGCATGTGAATACCGAGGTTTGTAGCTTCCTTTGTTTATCAAGCATGTACATGAACAAGTCTTGAATTTACGAAGAGTGGCAAAGGTCTAGTTCCAATATTACGGTAAATGACCACTATTCTACCTTACCACTATCACGATAGCACTGTCATGACTTAGATTGTTGCAGAATGCATACATTGATTTACTAACAGAATAGTTCAAGAGCCCAAGAGAAGACAAAATGCAGTTACTTCAATCCAATTTATGATTACTTAATTGAGAACTATGTATAATTACTAGTCAAATTGAGTCTGCCAAGTGTAGGTAGGTGGAATGAAAAATGGCAGCTGTTTCAAAACGTTAAAAAAAATTATTATTTTATTCGGAGCTCTATATCTTTACAACTGCCAACAACAATAGAAAATCTAAGAGAACGTCATTTATAGAGGAGTAAATTTGCTAACATTTAAGCTCTAATAAAACTATTTATGTCCAATAGTTCTCGAGAAAGAGTAAGAAAAAAAGGTAGTTTTTTCATCCCAATTTTTGATTAATTTAATGAAAACTATGTATAATTACTGGTCAAAACTGATGAGTCTGCCAAGTATAGGTAGGGGGGATAAAAAAGGCCGGCTGTTTCAAAACCTTAAAAAACATTAATTTTTCATTCGGAGCTTGATATCTTAAAAACTACCGACAACACTGGAAAATCTAAAAGAACATTATTAAAAAAATAGTAAATTTGCTGAAATATTAGCCCAAATAGTGCAATTTACGTCCAATACTTCTCGAGATATAGCCTTTTAAAGAACAACATTTCATAAAAATGTAATGAAAGATCTATATCTTCAAAAACCATTTGACGTACAGACTTTAACTTACTTTAATGAGCTATAAAGTAGTTTATGATGTTTATCATCGTAAGAGTAATAGTTTACATGAAATTTGCTAAAATAAATTGATTTATAGTTGTTTGGACAAATTTTCATTTGCCAAATTTATATTCATATGTGAATATCATAAAAACTACTACCCCTACGAAGATAAGTGTCATAAACTACATTATAGTAAGTTAAATTTCCTTCACTTTGAGTGTTGGCAGACTTATATGCGATATGAGATATATTTTTCCCAAAAATCCTACATTTTATACGAACAACTAGAAATTAACATTTTGTGAGTTTATTTTTCAAATATCATAAAAACTACTACTCCTACAAAGACAAACATTATTAACTATTTTATAATAAATTTAAGTAGCTTTAATTTGAGTGCAGACAGACATATGCACGTTCTATGGTTTCTGAAATAATGTTTTTCATAAATCTAATTTATTGGCTGAACAACTATAAATCAATTTATTTTAGCAAATATTATTAAAACTACTATTCCTACGGAGGTAAAGATCATTAACTACTTTATAGTTGCTAATAATTTAATTGCTAATAAAAATCTGTACGTCACATAGTTCCTGATATATAAATTTCTCAAAATAAATTAACCAACTACTGATATTTCATTACATTTTTATGAAATGTTGCTCTTTAAAAGGCTATATCTCGAGAAGTATTGGACGTAAATAGCACTACTTGAGCTAATATTTCAGCAAATTTACTATTTTTTTAATAATGTTCTTTTAGATTTTCCAGTGTTGTCGGTAGTTTTTAAGATATCACGCTCCGAATGAAAAATTAATGTTTTTTAAGGTTTTGAAACAGCCGGCCTTTTTTATTCCCCCTACTTATACTTGGCAGACTCATCAGTTTTGACCAGTAATTATACCTAGTTTTCATTAAATTAATCAAAAATTGGGGTGAAAAAACTACCTTTTTTTCTTCCCAGCTCTTGTACTAGAATGATGTCAGTATGATGACGCCTAGATCAGCGAAATCTTCGTTGTTTAATTATCATCTACGCCATGACAGATTTTACAAATTAAAAAACTCTATGAACATGAACGTTTTCTTTTGAGAGGTTTTCACTGCATTACCAAAGACAACTTACGAAACAACTTGTACAGGAAAAGGAAGTCTGGAACTGGAACTAATGAGTTGAAGGCAGCCCGGAATCGCTCTAAAATTGTCCCCCATTGTACAATAAACAATAAACGAATCCAATACAAGGAAGTAAAGAAGATGGATCCATTGCGTAAACCGTTAGGACAATATAAATCTTGTTAGTTATCATGGCAATATTGAAGGCGATTTGTACAGCGTTTAAGTTGACAAGAATCAAAACACTGTACATCATTACCTGAGGAATAGAATGAGGTCACAATGACTGATCATCATCTTAGGTCGAATTCTCCACTCAACTAATATATAAAACTCAATATCTGCTTGTTGGTAATTTATCCACTGCCATACCGATTACCGTTCATCAGGTTGTGGTCGGCTAACGGCAGGTTGCTAAATTTTCCCCCGGCCGGTCCAATTTTTTCGGTAAAAAAAACCTTAATAACAAAATTTAGCATTTTAGCTCACAAAGTATACATTTTTTCGTGGCTATTATCCCATGTATATTATTATCCCATATATATTATTATATATTGTGGTTATTATCCCATATATATTGTGGTTATTATCCCATATATATTGTGGTTATTATCCCATATAT
>NW_027113828.1:640933-651032 GCF_000696795.3 Halyomorpha halys | reverse complement strand
TTGTGGTTATTATCCCATATATGTTGTGGTTATTATCCCATATATATTGTGGTTATTATCCCATATATATTATTATATCCCAATCGAACTGACTCTTTCTAAAGAATAAGACAAAAATATTGCTGATTTTATTAATTGTTTTTGTTTAATTCGTATTTAAAGCTGTCTCAAGGTGCTAAAAACCAATATCAACTTTGTTTCACTCCAAAAAAAAAATCTTCAACCACACTATCAAAGGTCAGTCGGTCTGGATTATTTCAATACAGTACTAATATGGAAGCACAGTGAGGGTAATAAGGGGATCGATATTAAAGACCATTTGATTGAACATCGATATACCAAGTTTATACCCAACTGGTGAGATGTTGATTTGATATTTGTTTTTGTTGTCGAAAATTGTACTACATGAGCAAAATGAAACTGTTATGATATTTGTTTTTGAAGAATATATGACAAGAGCGATTAGTGTATAAGTGAAAGACATTTATTAAATGAATTGTGGCTAGTCAATAATTGAGGTAAGTTAAAAAATATTACTGTGTTGTCTTCTTAACAATGGCCTAAGGGCCGAAACTTTGTAGAAATAAAATAAACTTTTAAGAGTAAAGTGGACATTTGTAGATGTGTTGTTATTAATTGATTTTATTAAAACCATATATAAATACATCAGAGGAGGCTATTCATTCGAAAATCGCTCTTGTCATCGAATATAAGACCTCAAATTTCATAGCAATGTAAAATAGAAAGATATTTATCGCAAGTTGTTAAATATCGAGCTGAGCGAACTAGCAGTAATCGATTCCTGCCTTAGAGCAAGAGCTAAGTCCCTCCGGGGACCGGCCTTAATAAAGCCCCGAACGGATGGCCCTCCCTGGGCTCGAGGACCACTATTTTATTTATTGTCATTCAACTATGAGCCAATAACCAGGGCAGTTCAGATGAATATAGTTCTTGATAACTCAACTCAGCAAATAGAAAAAGTTTACCAAATACTAAAACTAACTTCTACATCATTGAAATACTTCGTATTATTTATGTAACTCATTGTAAAAAATAGTTCATTATTTTAATTAGTTATTTTATTGTATCAGTAGGTGTGGAGAGGGGAAGGTCAATGGTAAGGCGCTGTGCTACTAACTCCAAGGACCCAGGTTTTGAATCTGGCTATGACAGATAATTATTTATTCTGTTACTGTGACCATGAGTCAACCCTGTGGTTTCTGGAGCCATCCGGGGTCTACCCAGCCTCATAATGTTGTGGAAAAAACCTGACGGACGAGCATTGATTCTGACCAAATGAACCTGCTTAGACAACTATTGATCTTAGCAGTTGCTTACAAAGTACTGCAATCTTGTAACAGTAGTTGCTTACAAAATACTGCAATCTTGTAACAGTAGTTGCTTACAAAGTACTGCAATCTTGTAACAGTAGTTGCTTACAAAGTACTGCAATCTTGTAACAGTAGTTGCTTACAAAGTACTGCAATCCTCAGCCTTCATGGGTCGTAACAATACAGATTTATAATTTATTTATTTATTACCAACCAGAAGGTAAATATCAAATTCTAATATGTCTCAAGTCTTTTTGGATTCTATGTATTTTGAAACGTAATATCTCAATATTGAAGGGGGGGGGGGGAATTTGTTTTTCTTGGTCGGTTACGAAGGCTCCCTATTGAAAATAATAAACCACAACTAGGTACACTGCACTTTGTGTCTCCTATTCATACTGTGTATAACTTACGATTAAACTGGAAGGATTAATCAGAATTTGTAGTTTGTATATCTGATTTCGGGCTATTAATAAAAATCAGATGTACATAAGATAAATTGATATTACTCCAGTCTAATAAACACGTAAGGCATAATCAACAAACTAAATATAAATAGGCAAAACACTAAACAGAAATAACAGACAGGAAAAACCAAAACAAGCACATATTCACCTTCCTGCATTTCACCGCTATTCAGTTCTGGCACAAACGTTTAGTTAGTACTTTAGTGGTGTCACAGCAATGTACTTTAGTGGTGTCACACTAATGTACTTTAGTGGTGTCACAGCAATGTACTTTAGTGGTGTCACAGCAATGTTGAGCAGGCTTCAATAGACAATTATTAGTAATGTTCTAATTGTAATAGTTATTAATCTTAAACTATACTACGTACATGTAATGTTTTACTAATTGTAGGTCAAAAAATTCTTTGTTCGAAAAAACTGTTTTTTTCATCCATGCAAATAATAAAGTCGAGGGCGAAACGTCGCCAAATATAGAAGTAATATTGATTGATTCTCAAGATCCATTATATATTTCATGTATAACTAACTCAAAATAAATAATTCTACACAGTGAACTTCAATTTGTAGTTGGAGATATAATTCATTCATATCAAATAATGTTATTATATGATAAAGACAAAAATACTTATTTTTGAGAAAACAATGTTAAAGGCATTTTGATTCTTATTCCGTAATCTCGAGACTCAGAGAAAAGCGCTGTAGATTTCCCTAAAAGAGATATCAATCACTCGAGAATTATCGTTGTACGTTTTAAATTTAGACATTGTTGATCCAATACTCAGATTGTCAAAACAATTTATTTCTCTAGAACGTCAAAACTCTGTGCATTGTACATACACAAATGTTTCGCTAAATATTAACTTCTTTCAATGCCTTACTTAACATTACGGATGGTTGTTTTCAAATAAAAAAATCCCATCTGATTATTAAATTCTGGTAAGTTACTTATTAACTTTGTTAATATTATTATTTAGTAATATTATTATTTTATACATAGTTATTAACTATCCAACTGAGATGTTACAAATATTATTCACTTTAATTTCCTATACTTGATTTTTTTTACTTTGGTCTGTCCGAGGCTGCAAAAGATCCAAGCGAATTAACATAATTAATGTTATGTAAAAGGTCGGAAAATAAAGGGCTAATTCTTTCTGATAATAAATATATCAACAAAACAAACTGATTTAAAAATGATTATAGCTGTGTAAGGAGGACAAGAGACCTGAGATATATCAGAAAATGTATATTTTAAATCGGGGCACAATCTCGCCTTACTTTACAGTACCAAATCATCAGCATACCCGACTGCAAATATTTTAACCCACAGAGTAGACCCTTTTCGGACTGCTTTATTCCATAGCAATGTTTGTTTTGTCAAATTAAACAAAGCAGCTTTTGGTGGTCAATATTAACAAACTATAATATAATAAATTATTATAATAATAAGTACTGAACCACTAGAACCCATGAAGAGTACTTCTTAAGAAAGTGTTTTTTTAAGAACAACGGTTGTACAAGGAGGTGATATATTCAATATCATGCTCAACCGCCGGATTTTTCCCCAATTAAGGGTACCCACTTTATGAGGCTGGGTGGACCCCAGGAGGGCTCCAGAACCCACAGGGTTGACTCACTGATTTTTTAGTTTAAGATGGTTCCTCAATCTGCCTCACTATAGATTATTATCCTGGGACTTGGACAAGCCAATATTGGATGATGAAGTTGTAGAAGCCGAAGAAAGATTCGATCCCAAGTCATTAGTGGTAGTGCTAGAGAGCTGGAGTGGACCATTATATCCAACAGACTTCTTTCTCTTCCAGTAACAGCCAGCGGCTCTCAACGCCCAACCACCCATTGTTCTTATCAACCGGCATCGCCTCTTACTATTCCTGGGACGTCGTTATTTTCTATAGAAAAAAAAAAAAGTAACTCAATGTCGATAATCGACAGACCTCCTGATTCCTTGTTGACAAATATGATCGTCACAAAACTCGTAATGGATTTGTAAATGTATTATAAGTACTACAAAATATTGCAAACTTTACTCTAACTTAATTCAATTAATACCGACATTAGTTATTGAGAGCAGCGTAGCTGAGTGGTATCCCTGCTACTAACTCCAACGACCCTTATGCCAATCCGGCAGTGACATATAATTATTTATTCTGTTACTGTAACTGTTATTCTGTTACTGTAACTGTTATTCTGTTACTGTAACTGTCATGAAAAATCAGTAATTAGTGAATTTATTTTGGGAAAAATCAGTAATTTAACATTTTGAAACTGCCGCTATTTTTGTAAGTAGCGTGCTCTGACAGATTCACATTTCTTTATTGGCAATGCAATGAAGAATTTAAAAAAAGTATTTTTTCTAGATTTTATCCAGTCTCCTGGACTAATAGACATTATTACACATTGTTACACTGTAACATTTATTGTCATTTCAGTTCTATCATTGTTTAATTTTACGATACTTGTTCAATTTTACAATCATTGATTAATTTTAGAATAAATTATTAAAAAAAGATTTATTGTAGTGTAAAAGTGTAAACACTTTTACAATCACTAATTCAAACAATTTTACTTATACAAAATAAATAAAATATTGCTATAATTGCTAAAGTTGCGTGAAAAGGGCCAATTCAATAAACATATTTTTATCTTATTATTGCAATAGTCGTAATACTGATCAGTCTGCCTATGTCGAACAAAATTTGGGTATGTTCCAATTTTTCAAAAAGACAAAAATACAGATTTTTCATCAAAAATATATTTTTGAGACAGGTCAAGAACAAAATTGTTGGATTTGTGATATTTTTGGGAGAAGAGTGACGATATATGAATATACATCTGCAATTAATAGAAGCGAAGCCATCAGAGGGTGTAACGGATGTAAACATGTAAATTAAATCAGAGAACTAATTGCCAATTTTACTGAGGAAGTTTTAACGACAAAACAAACATTCCTTTATTCACTTTCAATCCAACCCATTAATTCGCACTTAGTATAAAAATTCAAAATACAGTTATTTCTTATTTCATTAATTATCTACTTTTTAAAAATAAATTATTTATAGTAAAATAACGGATAAATTAAAATATAATATATTAAATTTATTCATACGGGCAAAAGATATAAAATAATGATTCATTACACCCTTTATGGTCATTCATTTTTTTTATTATTCGTTCTCATATATATACTTAATAAAATGTAATATTCTTTATAGTAATTTCTTAATTTATCATTTATATTGCCATTATGTGATTTGTTTATAGAGTAATAGGGTCTAATTTTACAATAGTTAAAATTCTTATAATCCTAGTAAAGATTAAATTTTTATAATGCTAATACAAATTTACTTTTTTATTCTATAATTTTGTTCTCGATTTAGATCAGTATAGATTGGATTAGATAGTCTGTAAAAAAAGATTAATATTAATTTTTCAGCTTGATCCAGACGTGAAACAATGGCAGGTTCAGATTAAAACCAACAAAAAAAAAAAACCTATTTCCTAACAGTTTTAATTAAAATGTCATTACAACATAGAAGAAAATTCTGTTGTATTAATTTATATTGATATGAAATAATTATTTTGTTAAAGTACAACTGTATAAATATTTGTTTAAAAGTCCCACTGGATTGTGGATTGCCTTTTGACAGTCAAATATCAGAAACTTTAATTTTTGAACTGAAAATTATAAAATATTTATTAACAAATTATTTCAGCTTAGCTTAAAAAAAAAAAATGTTTTGACAAAAATATTATTATCAAGATTTTCAAATATTCTTCTAACTCATATTCGATTTTTTTTTTTATTATAAATAAATTTAGCAAAAAATATTCGTAACAGACTGTCATTTTTCGGCTGACTTCAAGAATATCGTATTCAACTTAACCAAATAGATTTTGTATTTTTTGTTTTTAATAAATCAATATTATTGTTTTGTTTTTTTCGACCACTAGTGCGGCTTACTAGGAGAGAACACAGTGTTTATAGTAATAACAATTTGATGGTGGTTTCAAACAAAAAAATATTAATAATAATGTTTAGATATTTAAAAAAAAAAATAGGTTTTGAGATTATTTTATTGAGAAAAAGACAAAAAGGAAAATGATACGTTTCATGTCTAAAGGATTTTCACACTCTTGTCACAAAGGCTTTTGGGTAAGCACAGTTATGACAAGGCTCTCAAAAATAAAATGTGAGATTAAAATATTATTGTAAGATTATGGCACATCTAACATCGACAGCTAAAAGAAACAAACCTCAATAAATTTCAACGTTTATTAAAAGGAAACATTACGTCGATTAATGAAAATAATTAAGTATTTTAAAATATAGAAATTGTTATCTAATAACGAATAAGATTGTTTATGTTAAATTAATGTATGTTTATGTTTCTATTGGACGAACACCTCCATAGCCGAACAAACATTCATTATAGTAAATTTTAAGAGTAATTTTTAAAAAAATATATATTATGTATAATATAGTAAAAATAATAAACGCTCCTATCTATTGAAAATAATAATAACACGTGTATTATAAAAAAAACTAATCCATTGCGATTTCTCAATTTATAATTAAAATAATAATAATAATAAACATCGCTCAATGCCATCAAGAAAGATTTATTTTTTAATTCTGAACACACCCCAGTTTATATAAAAATGTTCAGTGATCCTAAGATCATGTGAGCTCTTGAAACACAACTAATGATAGTTTTTCACATCATTTCATTAAAAATCACTATTTGGTTTCGAGGAATGTTAAAATGTACAAAAAAACTTGAACGTTAAATTACATCTTGGAACTTTATTTAATGAACTTACTGCTTTGATCACTTGTATTAATTCACTAATGTATTATTTTACCAAATAATTAATTAAAAATAGTTTGAAAAAATAATACTAAACTTAATGTAATGCTTAAGTTCAATTTGTATGCCCGCCCGGCAGTCGTGAGGACAATAATAGTAATATAATACATTTATAACTATAAGATAAATAGAGAGAAGTAAACATATAGGTAATATTATATTGATAGGAGGGGATTTAAAGTACCTGTGATCGATGTAGAAATGTTGTTTACATGTGAACAGTTGACAGGGGTACGTCGGAGACTCGCAGATAACTGAAGCTCTCTTATCAGAGTGCCCTCTCCTTCGCCAAGCGGCCACCAGCCAGCGCCACCGTCCTGATCAATAGTACAGCCTTCTTCTCTAATAGGCTTTACAACAAATACAACTATTTACCTAGATATATCTAATTAATTTAGCCTTTATTTACAATAATTATTATCGAAACACATTTATAAATTATGTCAGTTGTATATTGATAGCTTTTATAGGAAACTGTCAATAATTTAACACATTACACACCCCAATGGACCAGTTCAACAGTTAACAATCATAAGAATAATTGAGGAGTCTATAGAGATAAGTAGGTACCTCTACTATCCAAAATTTTGGTGAATTAAAATAAATTCTAAATTTAGTTTTTTATTTAATTCTATTATTAAAAAAAAAAACTATACTAGCATTAATAAATCACACATCAGGAACCAGCATTCCTCTTTTGTGGATGGATGAGGAAGCTTAAATGAGAGGAACTAACGCGGATTACCATACCATTTACCAACTTAGCTAAAGATAATAGCCCTCACATTCTGGAAATATTTGATTGTCTTAAAAAAACAAATATATACAAATACTTATAACTAATTTGAATTATTTACAAACTTCTACCTTTTAATGTCTTTATTACATATAACTTTTTCTATCAACGTTTCGGAGCTCTTCATCATTAATCATCATAGTTCACTGATTCCACTCACCTTTTATGTCTAGAGAATGAAAAAAGTTGAGAGGAGATGATAGCTGAGCATGTTGGGGTGAAGATAGTAGAATACTGGGTTCAGTATCAACTCTATTCCCATATGGGTAAGTCAATATATATTTCGTGAGAGCCCCGAGACATGAAAGTTTACTTCCACACACTGGTGTTGCATAATTCCTCAATGGATGGATTGTCTGTGGCTCAGGGTGTTGAGGCGTAGGTCTTTGCAACCTGGGAACTGCACTGGCACTGGCTCAAATTTTATTTCTGTGGTGGTCCCAGGGAATGAAAACTTGACCCCCCACCATGGTGTTAGATTAGGGTGGTACCCTGTGGATAACTCCCCCACCATAGTGTTAGATTAGGGTGGTACCCTGTGGATAACTCCCCCCACCATGGTGTTAGATTAGGGTGGTACCCTGCGGATAACTCCCCCACCATAGTGTTAGATTAGGGTGGTACCCTATGGATAACTCCCCCCACCATGGTGTTAGATTAGGGTGGTACCCTGTGGATAACTCCCCCCACCATAGTGTTAGATTAGGGTGGTACCCTGTGGATAACTCCCCCCACCATAGTGTTAGATTAGGGTGGTATCCTGTGGATAACTCCCCCCACCATGGTGTTAGATTAGGGTGGTACCCAGTGGATAAAAAAATACAAATACAAAAAGGTTTTAGCAGAAGTTTTAGGCAACATTTTTTTTTTAAGTTGAATATTTAAACTTTGCTTCTATTAACTATTTACTAGGAAATAATCTTTTATCTTCCTTAGCAGGATTTTGTGCACCTGTGACACAACAGTGCTCTATGAGGACAGAGAGGCATCTCATAAAACTACATGGGTCACTGGAGGAAGGATTATCATAATTAATAAAAAGTAATAATTATAAAAATGGAAGTGGGTAGCAAATTGGTAAGGCACTGTGCTACTAACTCCAAGGACCCAGATTCAAATCGAGCTGTGGAAGATAATTATTTTCTATTTCACTGTAGCCGAGTGAGGACTGTTGGTTCAGGAGCTCTCTGGGGTCAACCCAGCCTCTTTAAGTGGATACCCTTAATTGGGGAAAAATCCGGTGGTCAATCTTGACCAAAATCACCTCCTTGTACAATGATTGTTATAGTAACAGGACTTCCTTACAAAGTACTGCACCCCTAACCCTTCATGGGTTGTGGCGGTACAGATTTAATTTTAATTATGAAAATAATAATATAGTAATATAGATTAGGGGCTCTTTCAATATGAAACATTTTTTGTTAAAAATTGTTAAATAGGACTTATTTCATTCTTTGAAATCAGTGGGCTTAAACCATTTTCAGTTATATCGCCTCAATAGTAAAAGGGTGTTTCTGGCTGTGATAGTTGCTACAGAAGAACAAACTAATATTTTCAAAAGTCAAAAGGAAATACAAATAGATACTTAAACGATAATTTTAAAATGTAGTAGTCATTACTGTAGAGATTGCACATCTACCCTCGTTAACAGTGTAGTACACAACAAAAAAAGGTTAGAACAATTTCTTAGGCCTATCTCCACAAGTAATATCCCAATAGTGATAAAATTATGATAGTATTTGTCTAAATGCTGATAGTAAATGCTTAACTCGCTAACAGTTAAACTTGGTGAATGAACAATAAAAACTAATGATCAAATAGAGACAAAAAACAACTTTCATCATATATAATAAAAAATAGGAAACATACATGTTTATAAGTAAATATATAAGCTTAATTTGATGAGTTTATAAGGTGCTACAGAACACTAACAAGGTGTCTACATGTGGCAGTTAGTTGTAGTGCATGTGCAGATAGCTCATAATAATAACTATCAGGAGAATTGTAATAGTATGATAGAAGTGCCATAACAGCAAATGTAATTTACATAATTTTAAAGGCTGCAACATCTCTTACAATCACTATCACTTCCATTTATAGATAATAATATTAGATATAACTTATAGTATATCAAATATTGTTGATTGATCCTAAAAAGTATAACATCAATCAAAAGCTAAAAAGTGTTTTAAAATTATAAATAAAACAATTATCTAATGTAATAATTGTTAATCCTTCAATAAAACAATTATCTAACGTAATAATTATTTATACTTCAATAAAAATACGTAAAAGTTTTTATTATGCACTTTATTAAAGAACCCAGATCATACTAGACCCTAATAATCTGTAGGCAGGAAATGGAGAATAAGTCCAATTAACCCATATTCACGGGTGATATGGATCCATTTTTAGAAATATTGTTGTGAAATATTATTATATAAATTTAATGTTAACAATTTTCTTTGTAAACTAAAAGTTAAGTATTGATTATTTAATATAACATGTGAACTTAATTTTTCTAATTTAATATATATAATAATTAATTGTTTCAGAGTGGTTTTATTAATAACTAGCTAACCCCGAAATGCTTCTCTATAGCTATATTAAAGGATG
>NW_027113828.1:623237-640648 GCF_000696795.3 Halyomorpha halys | reverse complement strand
ATTAGTGATATTACAGGAATTAAAAAATACTAAAATACAAGTTACTATTGTACAAGTCAAGGTAATTGAATTAAGATAAATCTACAAGACTAATATATATTTATTAATTAATTGTTTGAGAGTGGTTAATTTTAATAAGACAACTTCAGTTGATCCACTTTACTTTTGACTAGATTTATTTAAATTCTCCAGCATTTCAGCCCTCAGAGAATTATCGAGGAGACAACCTCAATTATTGAGTTGTGACAATTCATTAAAAAACGTTTTCCACTTACAGGCCTATCGACCACGTGAATAATTAAAAATATATCATTTAAATGTATCAACAATTATTGACCATGACAATTCATAAAAATATATCATTTAAATGCACCAACACTATTTTTGTCAATTTTTCCTTCTTACCAAAACACAATAACATTAATACTATTGATAGTATTAATGAGTAATGAATTGATATCTGTTAATGAGTAATTGAATAATGAGGTTGTCTCCTTGATAATGTTGGACAATTAAAATAAATTTGGTTGAAGTAAAGTGGATCAATTGAATTTGTGTTATTATTAATGTGAACTTTTACTAATGGAAATCGCAAGATCTATCAAATAATTCTAAATCTAAAAGATTTAAATAAAACATAAAAAAAAAAAAAAAAAAACTATAAATATGAGAACACAATAAAGAGATATTGTAATAGGATGCTTTATTGCTTCTGGGAGTTTATTACTTTCTATTCTACTCTATAGTTTATATTCTTATTTCTACCGTCAAGTGCTTTTTCCATTTTATAGATTGAGAATAAAATCAGTGCGGCACTGTTGGATTGTTATTATCTTATTTTCTTGATAGAGCTCAAACTTGCTATTTGTTCTTGTATTTTTGTTTTTGATCTTACTGGAATTGATAGTCTTGGCTGAGACAGAAAAAATTAGTTGCTTATCTTTGTAATATAAATTGTAAACTAAAAAAAAAAATAATTAAAATATGAAACTAATTGAATAGACTAATTTAAACTTATCATAATTAAAACAAAGCTAAAATCGAAGGGAAAGTATTATCACAGTATGCGTGTAATTCATTTAAAAAATTAGATATTTATCTTTATGTAATATTCAATATATTCCCTGATGGCAGATTATTGTTCATCTCACTTAGACGATAAAATATTAATCGATATGTTTTTTTCTTCCTTTACGTATAACAACTACAAGTATATTGGTGTTTTATACCTTGTTCCCTCATTGGAAAGTTTCCCATAACGAACTCCAAAATAAGCTCAAGATAAAGAAAAGTCCTGGCGATGATTTGGTCCCAGTCATAGCAATCAAAATGTTAACCAGGAAAGCTGTCGTTTTTATCACGTCAATTTTCAACAGTTGCCTTGGTATTGGATACTTTCCGGATACATGGAAGAAAGCCGAACTCATAGTAATTCACAAGGCTGGTAAGAACGCTAAACAAATCAGCAGCTATAGACCTATCAGTTTATTACCCATTTTTAGAAAATTACTGGAATCAGTTATAAAAAACCATCTTAATTCTTTTTTTCAATTCGGTTTTCAATACAGTCATTCCACTTCTCACCAACTGGCAAGACTATCGGAATTTATAATTAGCGGATTCGAAAAAAAAGAGACACACCCTGGTAGCGTTCTTAGATTTGCAACAAGCATTCGATAAGGTCTGGCATCGAGGTCTCCTATATAAACTAAAGAAAACAGGCACTCCAAAATACCTAAACAATATTCTGAGCTCATTCCTCAATGGTAGAACATTTTAAGTCAGTCAATTAATAACAAAAATTCAACCCTTAGACAAATCAATGCCGGTACTCCACAAGGTTCAGTCCTTTCTCCCATTTTGTTTAACTTCTACCTTCACGACATCGTCCAGTCCACACACACCTCCATAGCTATGTTCGCTGACGATACAGCTGTGTTCTCTCAACATGATGACATAATAACAGCTAGAAACACTTTGCAAAGTCACCTTAATGATTTAGAACAATATTTCACTAAATGGTTGATAAGCTTGAATATTGAAAAATGCAACTCAAAAATTTTTACTCTTCGACGCCCACCAGATCCACCGGATCTAATCCTCAAAGGTAAAAGTGTGAAATGGAATCCTGCCAGTGAAACAGTAAGATACCTGGGAATTCACCTAGATCGCCGCCTTACCTGGAATCACCATATCAACATCAAACTAATTCAAACTTATGCAAAGTTAGCAATGCTATATCCTATCCTAAACAGAAATTCCAAACTAAAACCAGAAACAACTGTTCATATATTTAAAACAATCCTCAGGCCACTGCTGATGTATGGGTGTGAAATCTGGGGAGCGGCATCCTTCACGAAAAGGAAAAAACTACAATCTTTTCAAAATAAAGTCCTAAGAATCGCAGTTAATGCTCCTTCCCGAATCCCGGGGGAACATACATAATCATCTGCATGGGAATTAGCTCTGAGATTATTCATTGTTTTATTTATTGATTTTTTTAGTTCATGAACCTGTCGATTTGTGTTTTAACTTATTTATTCCCTTAACTTATTTATTCATTAAATTATATTTTTTTAAAACTTATTTATTCATTTAATGACTTCTTTTGGATAACTTTTTGTTTTTTTAAAATCTATATATTAGTTTTGTTTTTTAAATTTATTTGTTTTTTCTAAGCCCATCTACTGCTGTGACTATTATGTAATTGGTTTGATTTTAAATTGCTATCTAATGATAAAGTTGTTTAACGGATCAAACATAGGTAGCAGATCACTGGAGAGGGTCTGAGAGAGTGAGCTGGGGAGAATACATTTATCAATTAAATGAAATGAAATTGTTAAATAGATAAAAAAATTAAAATATTTGTATTAAGTGTGTAGACAAGTATTGATTGTAAAAGGAAAAGATAAGGGGAACAAAATTATTGTTACATCACATAAATATATGAATTGTATACATGTTCGATCGTGGATTGATTGGTATGCTGCGTAATGTAGCAACCCAATGCATTTGGCCAGCCTGGCTAAATAAGACATCTGGGCCCTGTTTAATGAAAGCTCATATTATTGGTTTATAGTACAAGTATACAAACTACTTAGCACTGCCACTAATACTTTTTTTTTATGATAGTGATGATTATTAGTGATATTACAGGAATTAAAAAATACTAAAATACAAGTTACTATTGTACAAGTCAAGGTAATTGAATTAAGATAAATCTACAAGACTAATAGTATTAGTTTGTACTTTATTATGAAACAAGGGCCAGGTGTTTTCACTATAATAAAAGCGGACAGCACGTACCTGTAATATCTTCCTCAACAACATTATTTTTTTTAAATGTGTTTATTTCTGAGAAATACAAAAAGTGAATCTATTTAAATAATTAAAAACATATAGAAAATGGAAAAGATATGTCTGTTGAAGTCTGCAATTTCAACTCAAACACAAAACAAAACTTAAAAAAAAGAAGTTATATGTTTAAAAAATTATGCTTTTAAATAGTCAATAATTAAAAATAACAATACATTGTTACATTTAATGAAATATAACAATAATATAAAATGTTAAATGTCAAACTGTTGTATGGCATTGATTCTTTGCATGCTAACAAAGTTAGCTCAGTTGACCTTCCAGTGTAGCCCGCCGTACATAGTTGCAAAGAGCTTTCCAATTAGATCCTTTTAACAAAGTGAATAATTGTTCTGGAGAGTAGGTCCACTGCCCAAAATATTTTATTATAATTTCACTATTGTATATATCTTACCAATTTCCTAGCCTGTCTGCAATTCAATATTGGTCTGGAAAAAGTTATTAGAGAATCAAAGGTTCAGACCAGTGGAACCATTTTTAATGATATCGTACAAATCCTAGGATATGCAGATCAAAAGCAGGCCTTAGATAGAAGAGGCCTTTCTTGCCCTTTATGATCCTGCCAAGAAGCTGGGACTTGTTGTTAATACCAACAAAACAAAATATATGGTAGCTGGTCAAGAAAGAGGTTTTAATAAAGATTTTGTCCAAATTGGTCATTACTCTTTCATACAAGTTGAGGAGTTTGTGTACCTCGGATCACAAGTTCATACCACCAATGATATTTCGGCCAAGGTAAGATGTTTTGCACCGGCCAACCTAGATTATATCAAACCTTAATTCGACCAGTGCTCCTCTACGCCTTGGAAAACTTGGGGACTTTCGAAGCCCAATGAAAGGGATCTCCAAACATTTGAGAGAAAGATACTCAGACACATCTACGGCCCAGTAAAGGATTGTTCAGTTTGTAGAAGACACACAAATAGGGAAGTCTACTTGTTAACTGATGAGCCTGATGTTGGAAAACTAGTGAGAATTGGTAGGCTGCACAGGGCAGGATGGGGACTGATGAGATCCCAAATAAACTTCTCAATGAGCGCCTACATGGAACATGGCCGAGAGGCCGCCCAAAGCTTCGATGGTTGGATGGTGTTAAAGAGGGTTCAAGGACACTGCTCGGATTGAGGAATTGGAGAGCAGCTGCACTTAACAGATTAAACTGGTGGAGGCTACTTGAGGAGGCCAGGACCCAGTAATGGGTTGTCGCGCCGATTGAATAAAATGATGATGATATATCTCAGCAATATGGTTGCTCAGCGGAAGTTATCACAAGATGGAGAAATGGAAGATAGAATGTCGCAGTTTCAAAACTATATGGTTGCTCAGCTTTAGTTGTAACAAGATGGAGAAGTGGAAGATGGAATGTGGCAGTTTCAAAACTATATGGTTACTTAGCTATTAGGAATAATCTAATTAGGAAAAATAATTTGTCTTCGATCTCCAGCAATTTAACAATTAGCCCCCTGAACCTTTATGGGTTGCAGCGGGACAGATTTAGTTTTTTATATACATGAAAACAACAATTTTATTGAATTTACATATTTCAAGTATTTAAAAAAAAATTAATACATATATATGTATGTGTTTGGCCTTTTTACTTACATGAAAATACAAGCCCTAGCATTTTATTCTTAGTGTACAAAAAAAAAGTTATCTAATTCATGATTTGTAGTAAAAATAAAATAAATATGGATATCATGCAATTGAAATTATCAAATATTGAAACTAATAAAAATTTGATCGTAATATTTAACAAATTTCCATATTCATTATAAAAGTTAGCATTTTTCCCCACTTAAAAAAATCAAATAAAAAGTTATGAACCCATGTTCAGTAAAATAAAAACATTTTAATGAAATTAAATATATAGATAAATAATAAATTACTTTTCCTTTTTTAGTATCCAGGTTTTCCTGCATCCTTTGGAACTGGAAACTAGGAAAAACATGCGAAAGGTCGGCCATCTGTAACTTCCCATGATCAATCTATTTCTAGCTGATGACAGAGAACAATTTTCAGTGTTATTGTCAAATAATTTAGAAATATTTCTAAATACATATATTTCAAGTTTTTAATCATTTACCTTGGAGAAATGAGAGGGAAAAAATCTCAATCTCTATAATTTGGAATCAAATATCTTACTGCTTATAATTTATTAAGCATTTCCTCAAAATGAACAAAACATTATTTTTTTTATATGTAAATAATCTTTTCACACTCCTCAGACTGATTATTGTTCAAACCAACCAAATTGCATCCAATTTACAAAAAACAAACATTTTGAGACTTAAATTGGATATAATTTGTTTCATTTGAACAATTATGTTAGGTAATGACCTGAATTTAATTTAAAAACAAATTCTGGAGTCATGCTTAAAAGAACATTTACACATTTCAATTAATTTTTATTTTTTTCCCCAAGAAACAAAAAATTGATACTGATAGAAATATTTAATCAGTATTCATTATACATTTTCAAAACTGCTTAAAAGAACATTTACACATTTCAATTAATTTTTATTTTTTTCCCCAAGAAACAAAAAATTGATACTGATAGAAATATTTAATCAGTATTCATTATACATTTTCAAAACTAAATGCACTCGTTAGTAGATAAAAACATTAAAATAAAATTATCATATATATATATATATATGATATATACATATCTTTTTTTTTATCAATAGTTGATTTTTATGTATAAATGATTTTAGTTATGTTTTTATTTTATGTATATCGTTCCAGTACTGTTTATTTGTTGTGTTAAATCAAAAAAGTAAGCTAACCAATTTTGATCAGTAAAATATGCAGTCACAAAAGATATTGTTTAAAGCCAAGATACTGGCCTGTCCTACAAAAAGTCCACTGTGCAGTGTTAGTTTGTGAAATAGAAGTCATCAAAAACCATCAGTCATAAAATAAAATAAAATCATAGAAGAGCATAAATTGGTTAGTGTTGTACAACATAGAATTTTAAGTATATTTTAATTTAACTGCCTGTTCTTATTTCTTAGAAACCTGACCTAAGATAAAGAGTCTATAATATTATATATAATAAAATAAAAATTCTCATATCTATTTAATATTTAATCTTTTTATGTAACCCTGTCATCTTCAAAACTATACTTAAGATATGAGAATTAGTAAAAACTATTAAAAATACCCTTTATTTATTTTTAAATAATAATGAATATTACAATATATATGCAGCGGATTGACCATATATGAATTTGAAAATGGTGAGGGCCACGGTCAATAAGGTCAATCTTGTCTTTGCTTTATTTTAAAACTCGACCCAAAACAACAGCCCTGATGAAGACCTACGTTGTGGGTCGAAAGGACAGCCATGAATTACTAATTGAAAACTATTTTTCTGCTTCACTGTAGCCCTCACCATCTCCTTCAAATTAAAATAAAATATATGATCATTGGAGTTGACGTTTAGGAATGAATACTAGTAATTAATCTGAAGATTTTAATGAAGTTCATGCTCAGGAAAATACCAATTTGTTTTAGGTTTTGATTTAAGATACTTTGTTAGTCAGAAATCTGTCAAGAAGTTTGTAAAGAAATGACATTTTAGAATTGTTTTATTTAAATAGAAAATATTTCAGCATAACCATGAAGGCCCATCTAAAAAGTTGCAGCAGCTAGCAAAGATATTAGTGGAGCAAACACACAGGGGCTGTGTTACTATAATTTAATTTTTTTTTTTAAATCCACTAACAAGCATTCTTAAATACGTGAAAGAAATGAAATAGAAATAATAATATAAAAAAATCAGTCATAGCTCAGAGTTAATAAAAGTATATTTATAATTTTATCTCTTAGTCTGCTTAAACTATAAGAAAAATCTTATTGCGTTTAATTATTTAATAAATTCAAAACATTGGAAATTTTGATGGTTGGTGATTCAGAGGCTAAATTGGTCTTATATCGATGACCTTACTTCTCATTGGTACTAAGTACATTTCCACCAACTTTACTAATAATACAATTAATGGTTCTCTCTTTTAGGAAACTTCATCGAAAAGTTGTAATTCTCCTCAAAGAGAGAACCTTAATTGTATTTTTTTCAAAGGTAGTGAAAATGTACTTAGCAACACTGAGAAGTAAGACATCTATATACTGGTAAATAAAAATAATATGATATCTTGTTGTAAGTCCTACTTCAGTTTAAAGCTAATATCAGCAATATTTTTGCACTAATTTTAATAATTAGATTTCTATAGTCATTTCATAGCATTTGGTTATGGAATGCTTCATTTGAAAATCATTTTAAAAAATGTAAGAGGAATACCTCTTTCTAAATATACAACATAATATTAACAAGAAATAAATTTCAAATAACGTTTCTGTACTTTTTCAATTATCTATCTATATACACATTTAGACTATGTATCAATCTTTCTGGTTGTTCAACTGTAAAAGTAAAAAATGACGCATAAGAAATCAAGTTTGGAAAAGAAGTAAGAATTGATGAAGATATAAAAATAAACACAGTAAATGTGTTTATAATAAATTTACAATATTTAATTACAACATTTAAAATAAGTTTAAAATAAATATTATAATAATCACAGTTATAATGTATGACATTGACCATTACCATAAGATGTGATGATTTAGACTTTTTGGCTTCGCTTGAACTGCTCCCTGGTGACTCTTTTTCCAGCTGTAAGTCAAAATAATAAATAATTTTTTTGTGAAAACCATATTTGTAATACAGTTTTGTTGCCAATGGAAAATTATCATATTTAAAACCTTTGAAATAGCAAAAAAATTTTTGTATATGCCTTCGTGGGGAAATTTGAAAAAAATTTGTTGTTCATCATCCAATGCATTGATCCTAGAATGTGCCATCTTATAAAAATTTTATGACTGAGGTGACAAGAACAAAAATTTGTGGATGAAGAAATTCAAACTTGTGTTTAATTCAAAGGTTTATTAGGCATTACAATAAAATACAGTATATTAAAAACAAAAATATACTTACATAACGTTATGAAATATTTTCTTTTTATATTCTTTGTAAATATCATAAAGTGATCAGAATTATAAGTGATGAACAACCATCATTAGTTGTTAGATTGGATGTCTTAATAAACTTAATCTATGTTTGTATGAATAACTTAAAAACTGTAAGGAATTTGTAAAAATGTATTAGATATTTTTTAATTTATCATCAAAGTTTTAATTTTAATATATAATATCATCTTATATGAGTTTACATAATCAAAGATTGATAGTACATGTTTTTGTAATCTTAAGATTGTTGAATTAATTAAAGTACCTATTCACTGCAGAGTATTCCATTTTATATTGTTTGGGGGGGGGGGGGGGGTCTGTATTGATGCTAAATTGGAGAATAATATTAAATATTCCAAATTTTTTTAAATAGCTTGTTCAACTACATCAGGGTAGAAGGAATCTTAGCAAAACAGTGTTGCCACGATCGTGTTTCAGTTGAATTAGACACAATAAATATTTTGAATTATAGTAAAATTTATATTCAGATATAATTGACAAAAATCAATAATCTTTAATAACTATAAATAAACGAAAGCAATTATTTTCTCTTGGTCTTACATACATAATGAGTTACATTACGAATTTATAGTTACAATTAACAAATTCATTAAAGTGAATGAGTCGCTCTGAACTGATCTAAACTTAGTTTTCTCTACTTCAAGAAAGAACAAATGCTTACTGAGGAATAAGCATCTTATGAAACTATCCAAGAAAAGGAATGCATCGACCTGAAGGTTAGAGTAAAATCAAAAAGAGTATATTCATTAAAAATATAAAAGAGAACTTCCTCTCTAATATTGGAAAATACAAATTGTAATTTTAGACTAACTTGCCTTACCTCGCCGATAAAATTGTAATTTGAATACTTGCTTTAGTAAGGAGCGACCTGTTGTCTTGTTTAAGCTGAGCTATCTTCACCCTCTCTTTCTCCAGTTGGGTTTCGAAGGCCATAGCTTCACTCCTCGCCAGTATGTAGTTGTTCTTTTCATTGTTTAATTCCGTCAAAGTCTTGGACAATTCTTCGCTCAAGAGTTCTGTCTTTTCTTCCAGCTTTTCCTTTTCCTAAAATATTAAAATAAACACAAATTATATATTGCTAACAAAAACTTAATTTCTTTATTTCAAATTTACAATATTAGTATACTAACGGCCTTGACAATGTTGAATTCTTCTTGAAGCGCAGCGAGAAGACTTTTCAAAAGATTTATTTCTCGAATAGACCCCGCCATTATTCGCTCATCTGATGTCAGGAGTGACTTTAACGATACCACTTGCAGTTTCAAATTATCTACCTGAAAAATTAATTAACGTGGGACCATTATGACATTATTCCCTCTTACAAATTGATATTTTAATGAAAGCGAGGGTTAAAAAAAAAAATATTTTTTTAAAGTAGTAATTTAAATGTTTTCGACTACGTTTTTGTATTCTGGTGGACATTCAAATGAAACACTTGAAGAATCTTGTTGATAAAATTATCTGGTTTATAAATATTAGATATCAGAGCATATTGCATAGTCACAATGAACCCCAGTTTACGTTTCAATCTATGGCATACGCGTTTAATAATTTTAAACTTTTGCTGCACCACTATCAAATTAGTGAAAAAGGAATAAACGTTTTTTTCATGTCGCAATCCAGCAATCAGAGTCCATTATCTAGTTCTTAATGATCCTAACCAAAATGCATAACCACATTCCATTAGAGCATATCACATCTCACAAAAAAAAATAAGGTTTTTATTTTGTATTTGACCTACTCACATAGATTATACGATTGGGGACACTTTGTGACAACCCAACTTCCAATTAAAAATAAAATTAAGACGGTTTTTTGATCAGATGTGCACACACACATACATGTACGGTACAACGATCCACTAAAAGCCTCCGCTATTACTCTCAGCAGCCATCCAATCATCTTTATTTACTAAGTTTCTCGGATCGGTGGGGGCACTATCAAGTCATCTGGTGTTGGGTCTCCATACTTATCTTGTTCGATAAAAGAACTGCCTAGCCATTTTACTGGGGATTTCACTGCTGTTCATTCTTGCGACATACCCTCTTCATCTGGTGTTGGATCTCCTTACTCATCTTGTTCGATAAAGGAACTACCTAACCATTTTACCGGGGATTTTACTGCTTTTCATTCTTGCGACATGCCCTTTTCATCTCATCTGTTGGATCTACACGTTTGCCTCTAGTGGCAATCCTAGACTGGAATAAGTGCTTGGTAAACGAAGGAAGGAACAAATGCCGGTATATGTATGGCATGTTCTTTTGACATTTGTCGGCTATTACGTTCGATATACTCTATTTCATTATAAAATGGAACAAAATAAACATAGGCTAATTGAAAGGAAACGTAAATATCAGTAATGTAGGTTGTAGCTGATCAAAATTCATATAAATAACACTGCATAACCTATAAATTCAACCTTGGCTCTAGATTTGTTATCAGAAACTTTTTAATTTTATTGTCAAGATATATTGTGGCTTCATAAATATATATTTGTGATATGTTAAATAAAAAATAAACTTCTAGTTAATTAACAAGCTTTTCAACAGTGTATTTACTCCGAATCGATAGAATTTTAAGATATACAATCTTAAACAAGAGATTATTGAATCCAAAGTTTGGGGAAACTCATGAACAGTGTACCTCTTGATAGTCACGGGCAGAGCGTCAAGTTGCATTCAGCTTATCCCGTGCCATGCACGGACAGGGTAAGGCGTTCAAATAGCAACAAGGAACAAAGAAGTACCAATCCCGGCAGAACGATTAACAGAATGACATTTTATCGATATTATTCCGCCAACTGCCAATAAGGCCAAACCGTGTAGACTCTGTGCAGTGTGCTGTTCGAAAAGAATAAGTAGACAAAAAGTGGTGGAAGGAAACAAGATACTACTGCCCGGATTGTGACGTTATGTATCCCGTGTTTTAAAATTTGTTATACATGGACTAACTACTAACAAGATACATATAAAACACGTTTTAAAATATTTTTTTATTATTTGCCGAAGTATTCGAAGTATGAAGTATCCGAACATGAACTTTAATTTCTTGGACAAGAATTCGGAATTTGACCACACTGTGAAAGGGTTAACTATACCCTGGAGAGTACAAATATTCATCTGTTGACAGGTCCAAAATGGTGCGAGGGCCCTTTGATCTGTCCCCACAATCCGACATTAAACGGGTCCACTGCAAATTGAGGCCAACTTAGTACTCACCCCTAACCCACTACAAATAACACACCCACACTTCTGCGCATGCCCCAATTTACCATTGTGTAGCAAACATGTTGAAGCAACTTCATACTTCCAACCTTCAAAAATCTTTCACAATTCGTGTCATTAAAGAGATCATAAATTTCCACATTTTTCATCTTTGTCAGCTATTAGTATTGTTATTCGCCAGGTATTCTTTCATTGAGACAAAAAATCTTTCCAATATTTTTCTCCTAAAAATGAGTGGTCAGGCTTAGTCGATGCTCTGATTTTTTCAGTTGTACCACTGCTAAAGAAAAGCAACAATAATTTTTCAAATGCACCTTTATACAGTGTTTTTTTTCAATGTCATAAAAGAGTATGAATCAATTATGTAGATTACATTAAAAAAAGTAGCCCCAAAATGATTAAAGTGTAATTTCAAGCTTAGTCTATGCATTTACTAGGACATCTGTTAAAATATCTGAATGTGATTGCAATACCACTAATAATCGTTGTTTTAATACAGTTTCCATAATGCTAGTGAAAACTGTAGTAGTCATTATCATTGTGTACATTATGAAATTTGCTGTCGCGGTAGTACTGTCAGAATTTGATGATAATCAATACTATCTCTACATGTGCGACTACTATTTGGGCTGGGTGTAAGAGCGACAAACGTTTGATAACGAAAGAACTGTCCTTCGAAACGAATAACAATTGTTATCTTTATTTGGTTTCCCAGTTGGCCACTAGTGTTGTTGTCAGTACGTTCTGTTTTGGTTACTAACCATTACGTCAGTTCTTTTCTTGTTTTCAGTTCTTCTTTTTGTGAATTGTGATAGTGCTAATTGTTGAACTGCTTATAAAACTTTAGATTTCACATTTTATCTTTTAAATAACCAACTATAGAAATAAATTGAAAATTGATATATTTTGAAATCGATGAATTTCTAACTTAATTCACTAAACATCTCTTTGTTTTCATATCAAGTATTTTTACCCACTATAAAATAATAACGGCAATTAAAACTAACAGGATAGTATTCTCTAACTCATTTCGTTCCTTCGTTTCATCATTTTTTTTTTTTAAACAGTTCTTTAGAACTATAGTGTTTTATAAAGAACTGTTACACTTTATAACCTCATAGTACCTACCTTAGAAATAAATTGAACCTCTATGTTTCATATTTGCTGTTTGATTGTGATGGCAGTTGTATTAATGATTAGTTTTAGTAATCATACATCAAGTTAAAGGTAAGAATAGATCCACTATCAGTAACAAGCGCTGTTCATTCTTTCCACTGTTATACAATTTGCATGACAGCTTGTATGGCACAGAGGAATGTGCCTTTACACACCCTCTCACTCCTCTGGATCTAGTCCAAACTTGAATCAACAAGAATAGGCTCAACACAGTCCTCGAAATTACATCACGATTTAAAATGAAATCAAAGAGGAAAGTGGAATGAGCCACTATTTTAGATCTTGCCGGCATTACCTCAGCGCTTTTCGATGTCAGTTGGACTTCCTGCGTTTCCGAATTTTCTCTTTTTCGTTCCAAAGCATTTTTCAAGAAACGACTGTAAGCCAAATATGCCAAGAGCTTCGATCTCGAATCGAAAATATTCAAGTCATCTGACATTATTTCTGCGCCTCCCCGACATGAAGAAATCCTTCAAAGAACAAGAGAACAATTACTTCTTTGACATAACAAGAACTAAGCTATACACAACTGGACAAAATGCCTACCTTGTTTGTGGATAGCAAGTGAGTTGGGCTCCTCCCGATCTAGCCACCCGATTACATTTCTTCAGATCGCCAATTGGAGGACTAGGTACCCTCGTAGAGGTACATGTTGCACTATTTACAGATGTGACTTGACTCAACACTGTCTTTAACCTCACATTTTTCAACAGCCTTCCGTGATGTTTAGTTTTATGGAACCTTATCTTTTTCTTGGAACTGTATTTTTCTGTAGGGCTCTCACGTTTTAAACTCACTCTCCCATTTTCCATCTTTACACTGAGAAAGCGAAGTATAAATTCAATGCAAACTGGCAGTTTGAGTTGTCATAATATCTTCTCGTTGGCAAAGAAGGTTTAATCCAGCTGTTACCTTCACCTAAGGGAAATATCTGGAACGCTTTGAGCATCTTACGGTCTTTATTATTAGAATTTTAATTTACAATTTTTTAGTGTGATTTGAATTTGATGTCATACTTGGCTTACATAATTTTATTTTTTAAGTAATGAATAACATTTTTTATTTATGAGGTTATGTATGCTGTAATCATATTGATTTCTAATATAGAAATATTTCGTCTTTCTATTACAATTACAAATTAAAGAGTGAACTTTGTAAACTCTAATTTGTGGATTTATATAATTATGCTAAAGTTAGTCCATATTAACCTGTACTGATTTTTGTCGATATTTAAATGAAATATTACGTGAACTTAATTTTCATTAGAGTATTAGGTACTGGCTGCTGTAATACTTAGGGGAGGCTCTGTTCTTTGAAAAGTGACTTGAGTCGAGTCCTCATCGGTAAGAACATTGGTTTGAGACGTAACTTGGAAACATTTAAAGCGGGTGCCCTATTACGAGGACTGCCTGTACTTGTGAGAAGGAGCGTTGTAACGAGGACTGCCTGTACTTGTGAGAAGGAGCGTTGTAACGGGGACTGCCTGTACTTGTGAGAAGGAGCGTTGTAACGAGGACTGCCTGTACTTGTGAGAAGGAGCGTTGTAACGAGGATTGCCTGTACTTGTGAGAAGGAGCGTTGTAACGAGGACTGCCTGTACTTGTGAGAAGGAGTGCCTGTACTTGTGAGAAGGAGCGTTGTAACGAGGACTGCCTGTACTTGTGAGAAGGAGCGTTGCTGTCGGCAGGTGTGGTATCGCCTCATATCTTGGTCATCTTCTTCTTATTTATGGTTTATTAAAAATGTAGAATTCATAACAAAAATTATTTTAGTTTTAACCAAACAAGGCAAATTAGCTCTCGAGCTCTAAGAAAAGGGGTCTTAGAAAATGAATCTCAGATACAGTTTCAACTAACGCTGGTAATTTGGGAACTTCAGGATAGTTTAAAAATAAAATAAATTAACATATTTAAGGAAAAAAATGTTTATTGGAAGGGGAAAAAAAAGTAAGGAACAGGTAAAATTAATATTTAATAAATAAAAGAATAATCTAAATTTGTAATGAGAGAATAAAAAAATAAAATAAATACATATATAATAAAATGATCTAAAAACATATACATAAATTAAAACGAAGGATACATACAGAGGTGAGCTTTGGGCTTCACTAATCATCAGATTCCTTCAATCCATCCAATCCTTGAAATCCAAATCCATTAATAATCCTAATTACGCCACAAGCAAACTTATCCATAAGGCTTCAACATCCCATTCGTTGCAGATTTGGCACAAAATAAATACAGCTTTGATTCCAAAATCCTAACCCACCCATAAGATCTATATCTTATCCACCTAGGCGTCTGAAAAGAGGATGGCCACGGCCATTTCTACATTACGCGCAACCATTGGCTGGTTCCTTCCCAGCATTATCATGTGTTATCAATAAAAATTGTCAGATTTACTTAATGTATTTTAAAGTAAACTTGTAAATTCCAATAAATAAATATATATATAAAACAAAATTAGTGATCATACATCATTTTTTAATCCCGTACCTCCCTCTTCCCACATGATTCGTCGTAAATAAGAAAAGATAGACCTCATAAAATCCACCCATCACCAGACCTTATCATCCACCTAATGGTATATGGAGTGGAGCACCTGATGGTATATGGAGTGGAGATAGTGATAAACATCGATTTTTTTTTTCGGTTGAACAGGTCGAATAGGCACATTCCTAGATCAGTCAGTAACGACTTATGTTGCCTTTTGTTCCCTCAAGTCTTTAGGTAATAAAACATAAAATAATTTATTTTTATTTGCATTGTATAAGCGTTTATTTTTTCTTAAATATTACAACAATATAACAGTCCAATATTTCTTATGTAATAATATATAAATAATAATATTAATAATAAAATACTTCATGGAGTTAAAGTTAAAACTGCTCTTCACATCAGCTGCAGTACCTTGTCAAATTGCTCTTCACATCAGCTGCGGTACCTTGTCATTCTTTCAGGGAGTTATCCTTGAGCACACTGTACATGAGATGTGTAGAGGATGTCATATAGATTTCTCGGTCTAAAAAAACAGTATATATATATTAATAAAAAATAAAATTCATAAATATTTCTTAATGATTCCAGAGCTCATTGAATATTTCTTCAAACTTTTAAGGAAAAAAAAAAAAAAAAACTTTTTCCTTTGTTCAAATTGACATAGTACTTGTCCTGGCACATAACAGGGGTGTCATTGTATACTATGGTTCCTGGTCATTGATAAATTAAAACAAAATAACAATTGGGGAGTAGAATTAAAACAATAAAGGCCTAACGAAAGATTGGATGCCGATACCACCAATAGTTCTCAACATGCATCTGTCCAGTGACGTCTCTTCAAACCTAAATCTATTAGATAAGATTTAACGTAATCTTCCCATCTACGTTTCGGTCAAACCCTCGGGCGTCTAAGCGTCGGTTCAATATTTATTACTATTTTAGGGATCAGTTCGTTACTAAGCCCTAGAACATTACTCCCCCACCTTATTCTCTGCAATGATATAACCAGAATTATATTTACGGGGTGCAGTTCCCTCAATGAAAGGGCCGACCGTAGCTCAGGGCGGTTGAGGCGGAGGTCTTATAAACCTGAGAGCTTCGGGCGGCGCCGGTTCGAATCCGGCCTAGGGTGTGGACTTATTTCATTTCGTGGGACCGCCGCCACACAAAAATGAAAAACCTGACTCTCTACTATGGTTAGAATAAGTTCGTGACCTCTAGCTTTCTAAATTCTCCAGTTAACTCAACCTTTTTCGGTCCTAATATTTTATATAGTACTCGTTTTTTCCTAAACGAACCTTAGGTGCAGTTGTTCCCTTAGTGTAAGAGCCCACGATTCGTATCCCAGAAATAATATTTACCTTTAATAATAATAACCCAGATTATATTCCCACCCTAAATATGTAATTTTAATTTAGTTTTACTTTTCGTTTTTGAACTGGACTTACCGCGCACATACAGGGCTTGCATCATTCGACTTGGGGGACCTCGAACCTGCATTTCCGTCGAAATAAGGAAGCTTGAATTCGAATTTTGGCACAATGGCAATACTTTCCCCTTACTTTCTATTTCATTTACAGGTAAATAAAAGTAAAAAGTGACATTTATTTTTATTTTGTCTCTCTCGCAATTTAAGGTAAATGTGTTGGTTGAGGGGAGTAAATGAAAATTTATCAATGTCAAGAACAGAATACAAATATGAAGGATATTGTATTTAAATATAAATAATAATATTCAAAAATTACTAAAATAAAACCAGACCATCTCCATCTCAAATAAACAAAAACTGTAAGAGTAAAGCGGCCACCTACCAAAGAATCTAAAGTAAATAAGATCAATCCATGTCATGTTGCTGAGTCCTCTAGAGGCCCCGGATGATCTTGATCAGGAAGACGAACTGCTCTCCAGTCATTGATCTCTTGAGCACCTTGGATCCCTTCTCTGGAATGAACACCGCCTTCAAGATTTCTGGAATGGAAATAACATCAAGAGGAGTTGAGCTATCCCTAAATCAACTCAAGGATACAATATTTATCTAAGAGAGAAATACTTTATTCATATATGCTG
The DNA here is from genome assembly GCF_000696795.3 of Halyomorpha halys. Taxonomy (NCBI): domain Eukaryota; kingdom Metazoa; phylum Arthropoda; class Insecta; order Hemiptera; family Pentatomidae; genus Halyomorpha; species Halyomorpha halys. The sequence goes on along the minus strand of NW_027113828.1, from coordinate 623,259 downwards.
CCTAAATACATTAGGTTGCTAT
>NW_027113828.1:620035-621802 GCF_000696795.3 Halyomorpha halys | reverse complement strand
CCGCGATTTCGGTTTCGTAACTGAATATAGACTGAAATAGAGCATCCGGAACATTCGACAGTCGTTGGGCAATGGACCAATGTTGTAGTGGAGCTTCCCATTGACAGCGGATCAGACCCAGTCCTCGATATCTCCTGGGTGCGTACAGCATCGCCGACGAGGTGTTAGCGGGGAGCTCAATGATGGCCTTGATACTCCTGAATAAAACTATTTGTTCGTTGGTACGTTATGCGCATGCGATGGGACCTTTTGCTAAATGTTTTCCATTTTGTCGGGAAAGTTAAGGCTACTCTCATTTCTCCGGTAAAAAAAATTTATTAACAAAACTAAGCGTTTTTGGCGCCTAGTTCAACAAGTATAAATTTTTTTCATTGTTATATTATTGCAAAAAATATAATTGATTCTACTAAATGATTTTTTATCCACTAAAAATTTTTAAAAAAACAAAAACAATGAAGCTAAAAGTAAAGTAGATCTTTCCTAGCGGTGATCATCCTTCTCAACTCCTCTGCATTTTATCCAATCCCTACGTTAATAGAACCCTTGGCAAGCTGAATGCTCTTTCAACCTTCACTAACAAAAATTGTTTTCCCTTTGTTACAGTTTATAGAGCCCTAAACCAATCCCTAGCTTCGTATAGATTGGTTGAGTCCTGTTGAAGTTATTTATATTTTTCTTATCATTTATTGTTATTTACCGTTATAAACTAAATATATATAATAAGAAATTGATTATATTGTGGTGGCAAGATTATTATTATTAGATCAACGTCTTTAGCGGTACTAGTCGACGTTAGGAAAGGTGACGTTTGAAATGGGTTTGCCACTGTCGAAATTATTATCAACATTTTTATTTCCCTAGTATATTTCTTTTAAATCCATTTTTATTTATAATTCATTTAATGTTTCATTATTTTACATTTTTTTTTAGTGGCAAACCTATTTGAAACCTCTCGCCATATGAACAATTAATGATAATTAACAATCGACAAACTAGGTGGTTTTTTTTTCGTGGTAAAAACAAAACTGAATATTTCTGTTGATAATAATTATGAATGTTTTGTTATATATGTCAAGTTGTAAATATTGTTGTTTTGACAAATATAGAGCGTATCTAAAGATTCATCTTTATCGTTACAATGTTACAACATCCAGTAAAATATCATTACTTCAATGTGTAAATAACTAAATATATTAGTTTACATCAAACTTTGGATTGTTATTATAACTAATCTATCTATATCCCTAAACCTAGCCAAAATAATATCTACCTTCATTGCAGTTAGTATAGCTATTAATCTGTTCTTAGCTTACGTTCAGTTGTCATGACAACTAAATACCTCTGCAAGCAGCTTTTGTTTTTGGCTACACAAATATTTTATCAAGTATAAAGTTACAGAATGAAAACACTTTAAATATTTATTTTAATAAAAATGGTAAGTTAACTAATTAATAAGTAAACTCGAAATAATCGTAAACTAATTTCTTTCAATGGATTATATTGCAAAACTGTGAAAAAGACTGTGTGAAAAAGACAATAGTAAAAATGTTAGTCTCCTGACAGTTCGTTGTCCTACGAAGATTTTATCTTTCCATTTTTAGCCAAAAAGCGTTAAAAAAAAAGCTTAGCTACGTTAATGAGTAAAATTCAAAGAATTTTTTTTTTTTTTTTAAATTTTAATTAGATTTATTTATTGATAGATATTACAATCTGCCACACAGTTGTGGGCAATAGGTAATATTGATAAATGATCTCATACATACTAAA
>NW_027113828.1:617494-619845 GCF_000696795.3 Halyomorpha halys | reverse complement strand
AATAAAATAAAAAACTCTTAAAATATATACAAACAAAAGGATAGACAAATGAACATAATCGGACTATTTGTATGAAAAATAAATAAATAAAATAACATAATGATAAAATAATTCAAAGAATTAAATTATGAACAGTTTGGTATATAACAAGGTGGGTATGGAGGGATATGTCATCTATGAATTTGAAAGGAAACCTATTTTTGTCCAACTATGATGTCCAGTGCAAGTGTAGTGTAGTGCTTTTAGATTTATATATAGAACACAATTTTAAACTAATGGAATTTTTTTTTAGTTGTTTATATAAAAATGTAAAAAGTTTATCTATTAAAAGTTTCCAATTTTTCGGTCTCAATACAATTCCTCCAAAATTATTTTTTGGAGACAAATGTAGTGTACAAGAACAGTAAAAGTAGACATTAGACTATTTCAAGAGTGCTTCAACGCAATTTTTTTTTAATGAAAAACTGTGTTCGGTTATTTTTCTTATTGTATGTTGAATATCTTGAAAAGGAATTACTGCCTTTTTAAAAGTGGACTAAATTTGAGCCCCAATAGAGCTCTATACTTTCAAAATTGTCTGAAATAATTCCAAACGCTAATGTTTTTTACTGAATAACTAGAAAAAATTTTCTAAAAATATTTTGGCAAATATCATGAAAATAATTATTAGCAAAATAATCATTAAAAACTACTTGAAGGTTTCTTTAAGGAGCTTTAAATTGAGCACTGGTGGAACCACTTTCAATCAATAATTTTTGTTTTTTAATATCAATATTTTTTTCCAAAATCGCATTATTGTTAAATATGATTAATATTAGGTTATTAATATCTTTACACCGTTTTGACATTCTTGCTACATAGAATAAAATGAGTTATATCGTGAGAGAACTTGGTCATTTTATAAACTATTTGAAGTTTAGATTTCTATGTTCATTTTTAGGCTCTAATTTGAAGCTTATTAACTTAGCAAGGTGGAAAGTAGTAATAAACTGTAAAGTAGTTAATAGTGAAAATCTCTAAAGAAAATTTACAAATTGTTGATTCTTGTTTATTAAAAAAAATATGCTTTCTGAACTATCGTAGTTCAAGAAGTATTAGACATGAAGAGCTTCATCTAAGATTTACAATTAAAAAATCTTCAAGAAATAAAAAATCAGATCAAAAAAGAATAAATTTCTCAAAATATTTTTTTTTGTGAAATTAAAAAAAATTTGCTTAATATTTATTATTAATGACATGGGGTATCTTCATACAAAATTCGATGTTTTTTTTTAACCATCAGGTAAGTGTGATATTAAGGAAGACGGTCAGTAAATTATCCAGAAACCATATTTTTTTAAACATCGAAAAATCAACATTTTAAATTAACTTTATCAAACATGACGGTAACTATTAATTCTAAGACGATTTTCGTTATAATTAACTTTATGGTGCACCCACCTTGCTAATTTAAGGTCTATTTAACCGGGTTCAAATTGATCCCTAATAGAAATCTACGTCAAATAATTTCCGATATATCCAAATTTCCTGATGACATGACTCATTTTCAATTTAGGATGGATAATATCAAATTTGTCTAAAAATATGCATTAGATGCACTGAAAAGATTAATCACGTTTGACCGAATGATGCACTAACTCATTCATGATCAACTTATTTGGAAAAAATATCGATGTTAAAAAAATATATATATACTTCTCAAAATATTGAATGAAAGAGGTTCCATAAGTGCTCAATTTAAAGCTCGTTAAAGGCATCATCAAGTAGTATTTAACGATTATTTATTAATAATAATAATAAGTTTTCATGATAGGGGTCAAAATATATTCAGAAAAATGTTGCTAGTTGTTTATTAAGAAATATTTGTTTTGAAAGCTATGTATATATCTAAAATGTCGAAAGTAAAGAGTTCTGTTAGGTCTCAAATTTACGATACTTTTAAAAGGGCACTAATACTTTTTTTCTCACCTTTGGTAGTTTTCAAAATATTGAACATTGAATAAAACTTATCTAAAATCATTTTCACTAAAAAACTTGGTTTAAACGCTCTTGAAATAGTCCAATATCTATTTTACTGTTCCTCACATTACAGTAGTCTCCAAAAACATAATTTTTGGGTGAAGTGTACAGAGACCAAAATATTGGAAATTTTTATTGGATAACATTTTTTTGATATAAGGAATTAAAAAAAAAAATGAAATCCGTTAGTTCAAAATGCTATTCTATGTTAAAATCTAAAAGCATTGCACTACACTTCTAGATGATATATCTCTCCATGTCCTAGATGATATATCTCTCCATGTCCTAGATGATATATCTCTCCATGTCCTAGATGATATATCTCTCCATGT
>NW_027113828.1:591586-617439 GCF_000696795.3 Halyomorpha halys | reverse complement strand
ATATATCTCTCCATGTCCTAGATGATATATCTCTCCATGTCCTAGATGATATATCTCTCCATGTCCTAGATGATATATCTCTCCATGTCCTAGATAATATATTTCACTTGTTACATACAAACAACTTTTACTAATAAAGTTAATTAAAGCGAATTGTAAGACTTTTGGGCTATAAATGGGAAGATAAAATCATGGCTATTATGAAACAACCTGTCATATGAGGCCGTAGAAATTGTAACAGTTTTACTTTTGTCTTTTTCAAACAGGTTTGCATCAGAATCTGTTGAAAGAAATCAGTTTACGAATACTTCTTGATTAATTTACAATTATACAGGTCTAAATATTAAAGTGTTTCGTACTGTACTCAAAGTTTATGAGAAAAATCTGCTCTCAGTGGTATCAAGTTGTCAACGGAACGTACTAGTACAAGTGCCCAAGAGGAGAAAAAAATCAGATATTTCATCCCCAATTTTTTATTACTTAAATGGAAAATACGTATAATTAGTAGTCTAAATTGATGAATTTGCCAAGTAAATTTAGGGGGAATAAAAAATGGTGAATGTATCAAAACATTAAAAAAAAAATCATTTTTCATTCGGAGCTGTATATAGTTAAAGCTACCAACAACACAAGAAAATCTAGTAGAATATTCCACATAAAGTGGAGTAAATTTTCTAAAATATGAGGCCTAATATTGCTATTTACATGCAATAGTTCCCGAGCTACAGTTTTCATATATATACTGAAAAATATAAGCAATATATACTGAAAAATCTTATGTAATTTTCATGATATTTGCTAAACTAAATTGCTTTCTAGTTAATTTCATATGCAAAATTAATATTCATTGGCCAATATCATGAAAACTAAAACTACGAAGATAAACGTTGCAAACTACATTATAGCACATTAGACTAGCATTAATTTGAGTGCTGGCAGACATTAATGTACGTCTCATGGCTTCTCAAATACAGATTTTCTACAATAAATTCATTCACTACTGATATTTCACAATATATATTTCGAACCTAAACTATTAGGAATCTATATTTAGCAAATTTACTCTACTTTAAATGGTGGTGTTTTAGGTTTTCAGGCTTTTGGTAGTTTCAAAGAAATATATCTCGGAATGAAAACTTAATTTTTTTTAACGTTTTGAAACAGCCGCCATTTCGTATTAGCCCTAATTATACTTACTCATCAATTTTAATTATTAATATGACGTAGTCTTGATGAAAGAAATAAAATAATGGGGTGAAATACCCGACTTTTTTTCCAGGTAACTGTTGCACTATAAAGACTACTCACCATTTTCGGCAGGTGTGATTTGGGCCATTGCGATTGCCATGTGGGCTTCCATTTCGATCATACGCGCTTGAATCATCTTCTTCATTGTCTTCTTCGTTCGCTAAACGGCAAAACTTCCTTGAATTTTCTTTCGAGATTTACTATAAATAAGTTGGAACCTAGACAAAAAGTCACTCATAAAAGAACACGGGTTACTAAACTTATTAACGGATTGCTTACAAACTTATCTCAGAAAAATGTGAGGACCCTTTGAAACTATCTAGATCCCCATGTTCTAAATTTAAGAATCATGCTTGAGAGAGGGTCTAATGCAACTGTATTAAATATAATCAACATTGATAGGAATATAAACAAGTTGTTAAATGGACAACAACAATGGCTGTATTTGTTTACATTTGCTCCTTACTGAAATGCCCAATAGAGCGCTGCACTCTCCACAGTTAGCTCTGTGTTTCATTAACCGTCCTTAGAAGGTTTGACTTTTTGTTAGTTCACTATTTAAAACTAGTTTATCCTATATTATTATTCTAATACCATCAATTACTGTCGGCTTGTATACTTTATATGGAAATACACTCAGGGAATACTTAATTACTAGAAAATTATTTAGTTAAAAAACAGATAGTCACGTTAAAAAAAAACTTGAATTGACAAGAGCGAATAATTTTAATATTGTTTTTTTTTTTTAATTTATTAATATTTAGAACAAAAACGAAACATTTAGAAAAACAACGAGAATAATTTGCAACGTTAAAAAAAAGAAAAAACTGCTAGAACAACGAAGATAAGTTAGTTTTTTAATATCAATTATAAAAACTTTTGAAATTAATCTAATCCAAAATACAGAAAAAGCATCGATGTTTCAGAAACATCCATGTTTTTATGAATAATGATTTTATCTATATTTAACAATTCAGAAACATTATTATAAAATATTAAGATGAAAGGAATATGGTCCGGGTGCGGTCAAAAAAAAAAAAAAAACTCAAATAGTAGAAATATACTATTTTAATGAGCCAACGTTTCGCCCCACGTTGCAGGGCTTCTTCAGGGCTAAAAAAAGATACAAACACATAGTTACATAAGGAAAACAAAAACATAAGTGTAAAATAACAGGGGTATTATTTTACACTTATGTTTTTGTTTTCCTTATGTAACTATGTGTTTGTATCTTTTTTTAGCCCTGAAGAAGCCCTGCAACGTGGGGCGAAACGTTGGCTCATTAAAATAGTATATTTCTACTATTTGAGTTTTTTTTTTTTTTTGACCGCACCCGGACCATATTCCTTTCATCTTTACACACGGTCAACCAATAATCTTCCATTATAAAATATTCTATCTCCTAACACAGCTTTAAGTTTTTACTTAACGGATTTAAGATGGGTACCCATAGGGATTTAAATAATTATTTTTTACTTTTCACACCACTTTAGTAAATTAGTAGATAAATAATCTTAATCTGGTATAATATTCTGTGTGCAATTTTCAACGAATATTTGGTCATTGGTCTACCTCTGAGAAGTTGGCACCCCATTATCTAAATATTTGAGTTCTAGAGTGCTCAATTATATACAGAAATATTCTTTTTTTTTTTAAAAACATGAAGAATACGATTCAAAAATGCGCGCGGCAACCAAACATTTTGTGCAACTTTGATACCCTATAATTCTTTTTGATATCAACTTTAGAACTTTGATTATTAGATATAATTTGTAGACCTGAGAGTCTATTCCCTTGTCCGAATTAGGATTTTGTTGCTGTTCCTTTGCAAGGTCAACATTTAAACTATTGATTTAAAAATCTATATTACTAAACTAAGGACGAATAATATGATAAAAAAGGAATATCCTATGATTGTCATTACATCCATGTATTTGGGAGCGTAGATGTTATAGACCAATGTATTCGGATAAAAGGGACATTGTTGGTATACCGCGACCAGGACGCGATCTGGTCTTGGTTGCATTTCCTTTAAGTCTCATTTTTCTTGCTGATTTCAATAATCCATCAGAATGAAATCAGCGTCCAGCAACGTCGATATCATCAGTAATTCAGTAAAACAAGTCGTACTGAATCATGCTCAACCAATAAGACCACAATCTTTAATGGCATTTTCTAAAGCTTAATCGAAGAAGAGACATGCCAATGCATCTCCCCACCTCAGTCCTATATAAGAAGTGATTTCTTCCGATCTTCTTCCCCGAATCTGCAGGATGCATCTCATTTCTATCATAATGGATTTCAGCATTCTTATTAGCTTTTTACGGTTTTCGAATTCTCACACTGCCAACAGGTTTTTTTAGGAATGATGTCATAAACATCCTCTAAATCAACAAGAAGATGATGCGTATGCAGATTATCTGACCAATCATGGATCGTCCTTTCCGAATCACACGTTTTAAGCATCTTTAAGGTGTGGGTTAAAATTTTCTTGTTCGATTACAAAGGCGCAGTACTTAAGATATAATAGATAAAAATCTTATTTTGTTTATCGAAAATAAAAAATACAAATAAATAAGATATTTATTGGCTCGAATTAACAACTTGTATTATTTAAAATTACTAACGTTGAAAAGTTATAAAATGGACTAGTTATTAGATTAATTTTTCTTAGCCGTGACTACGAAGAGGTTGCAATCGACAATGATTCCCCCGTCCTCCTCGAACCCGAGATAGTCTTGCTGCTTCAACACTTCGTCCAACTCCCCGATCATCTCAGATTTCATTTCCGCCGGTATATGGCGCAGGAATGGATTAATCGATTTTACCAATTCTGAAATCAATAATAGAAATGAATGAGCATTATTTAACGCTATCTGAATGATAAAGGCATGTGTATTACTTTTTTGAAAAAATAATTCTCAACTTTCGAAGAACTGTCACTAAATCTCATGTTATTGATTTGATTAATTTAGCTTTCGAATCATTTAGAAATGTAATCTATCAAATTAAATTTTACTATGTGAGAAAATTTAATAGATTGCATTATGTCTGAGACAAATCTATCGTCCTAATTTTTATTCAATACCAGATCGGCCTGGTGGCCCTTCCATGGTTAATATAATGGTAAGATCTTTTATGTTTAACAATGGTGGGGGGAGGGGAGGAGGTAGTTGGTATAGTCTGATGCAAAAAACACCTCTAACTATTTACAACGCTATAGATATATAACAATCGTGAATAATAAAGATGAATTATTATAAAACAAAATTAAATAAATAGATAAAAATGACAATTTTTAAGAAAAAAATAAAATAAATAAAAGTTAATAATAAAAACAATGTCATTAATAGGTTTAATAAAATAAAAAACTGAATTCTAATGGGGAAGAAAACGAATAGAAAAAAAATAGTAATAATGAGAAGAATAGAAATATATAATTTATAACAGACTGTCCTGCAGCAGCCTGGGCTTCAGTCTTCAGGATGAGGTTGGGTTTTTACCCAAAGGAGCTGTTTTAACTGACGGTAGTTAAGTAGTATATTGGGAGTAGAACTTCATGAATCGTTTTTGGATGTGATCCTCTATTGACTTCATTTGTAATTCCTGAGGACATTGGCTATTTCTTACAAACCAAGGAGAATCCAATGCAATTCTTTGTTTAAAAAAATATTGTAATTTTTTCCTTTTCGTTAATGATGCCGCGCCCCAGACTTCACAGCCATACATCAGCAGTGGCCTGAGAATTGTTTTAAAAATAAGGATTGTTGTTTCTGATTTCATTTTGGATTTTCTATTTACGATGGGATATAGCTTTGTTAACCTTGCCAAGGTTTGGGTTAACTTGCAGTTGATACGGTGATTCTTTGTAAGGCGGCGATCAAGGTCAATTCCCAGGGTTCTTACTGTTTCACTGGCAGGATCCCATTGCAGAATTAGTTCCAGTGGGTGTCATGGGTGTCGTGGGCGTCTGAGTACTTGAGACTTTGAAGTACATTTTTCAGTGTTCACACTAATCCCATATTTAGTGAAGTATTGTTCTAGGTCATTAAGGTGGCTCTAATGTGTTCTAGCTATTATTATGCCGCTGTGTTGTGTTGAGGGAAAACTGCTGTATCCTCTGCGACGGCGGTATGTGTTGACTGGAGTATGTCATGAAGATAGAACTTGAACAGAATGGGAGAAAGGCCCGAACTTAGTGGCTGGAGTACCGGTATAGATTTGTCTTCTTCAAAGTATGATTTGTTTATAACCTCCAGACTCAGGTAGAGGACAGGGAATCACTATGTAATAATGTTAATAATAAATGTAATATATTGTTAAACTATCAGATATGATTAATTACCTATCAATTACATATTAATTACCAATGTAAGCAGTCCATGAAGGGATCCGGTGCTTCGTTGTCTTGAGATAACACTGAATGTCTTCAAACCCAATGGATTTAAGCAAGTCTGTATAGAATGAAGTAGTGTCGGCTGTTGTACAAAACCATTCTATGTCCTGAAATTAAATAAAAAATTGGAAACATACAATCTATTGTGGCTCTTCCTTTTAGAAAGATATTTTATATTTTTTATATATGAAATATAATTTCTATTTTTAAACCAGTTGGAGCCTAATTTTATTGTTAACTAATGCTAGTCCTAATGCACGTGGAGAACCACCCTTAATAATTTCAGAAATGCTATTTTTAGATACAGTGTTATGGTTCAAATCACTGTTTTAATCACAAACCTCAAGTTTTAAGAAATATATCGGCTATCGTGCAGAAGATGCAATGTACTCTCGCATAATGTGTCAGGTTTAGTACATAGGCATCAGTGGCCTAAATCCTGAGGACAAAGATAGAAATTGGTCCGCCCATTCAGGAAGTAGTTTTCATTTATTTATTGATTTTCAAGGTTTTTAGATAATGAATCCGAATCCGTCCTCTATTCGAAACAAAGACAGTGAGGATGTTTTCCGAAGATCATCGCTGAGTGCCTTGTGACTTTGGTGGCAAGTATAAAAAAAAAATAATTGTCGGATAGTTTTAGGGAAGAGGTACGAATGGATTTTTTAAACATGATTTTTGGGTTCTACGCATTTTGAAACGTTAAATTCTCAAATTTGTTTTTCATTTAATTAAATTACATTTAATATATTTCAGGAAAATGATATATCTGTATGTCTCATTTATAAAAGAAAAAACATATAAACTAATTAAATTAAAAAACAAGCTGTGGGTAGCTCATTGGTAAGGCACCATGCTACAAATTCTAAGGACCCGGGTTCGAATCCAACTGTGGCAGATAATTACTTTCTGTTTCAATGTTGTCGTGAGACAGCCCCGTGGATTAGGTAGCCTGCCAGTCTTCTAAAATTGATACTCTTAACAGGTAAAAATCTGAGGAAATCACCTCTTTGCACAACCGTTAGTCTAGTAACAGTACTTTATAAGAAAGTACTGCACCCCTAACATCTCTCCATGGGTAGTAGTGGTACAGAATTTTTTTTTATATCAAGAATCACATGAACAGGATACGGAACAATAACTAAAAATGAAGACAGAGAGTTGTGATTATAAAAAATGCATACCTTCATAAAACCATTCCACTTGGGCGACTGTTTCAATATCTCGAAGGCGTTGTAAATCGGATTCTGAGGCGTGAGGAAGGCCAAAAGAATTTCACCTTCCGGCTTCAATAAGGTGTAGACGTTTTGCATCGCTTGCCTAAGGAACCAACAAATCCTCAATTCTATGAACCGGCTTCAGATAAATAATTAGCTTTAGGATATATTATTTGTTGCAAAATTGAAAAACTCGTTAAACTTCGTCCAACTTTTTTTTTTTTTTTACAGAAAATGAAAAAAAAAAATTTTAAAGAACTTATGCTTCGAGTTGAATGCTTGAGATTCCAATACCATGAATACTTTTTTATAAAAGAAGTATCTATATACACTTATGTTTATGTATGCATCCAAAAAACATTTTTGAAGAGATTGGGGAAAAACACCTGAAATGGTATGTATCATTTAATACATAGGTATACTATATAAAGAGAAAGTCGGAATCAAAAATTGTCCCCTCCAGTGTGGTAAGAATAGATTGGTTATCTGTTAATAACAACTTGTCCCATCCAATGTGGTTACAATAGATTTGTTATCTGTAAATAACTACCTCCGGACAGAAATAACCAGGATGTTGGTTAAAAAAAGGAAAAAGAAAACCCAGAGCACAAATTGTCAATGATGATAAATCTAGAGTTCCATTTCCTTTTCGATCAATTGGTAAATGAAATAGTATATAATAAGTTATAAACTGTTTGAACGTAAATTTTAAGAAATGATATGAAAACGATTTACATTTAGCCAGGATAGCAAATCTAGTCATCAAGTTTTTTTAGGAGCCATTTTGAAATCGATATTTTCGTCCTTGGAAACATTTATTTTTTTTCCGAGTAAATTAAAGAAATTATCTAAGGGAGGAGGGGGGATGGTGAAAGAAGCATAAATCAGAAAATGTGCAACAACGCATAGAAAGTGGGTAAAATATTTTTTAGTTTTAGAATTGATTGAATACTTTACCTGTGATCTGTGACCCAATGTAAACAATAAAATGAAAATATTTTAGTGAAGGATTCATTTTCCCAGCCGTTGTTCAGCCACTTTTGTTGGATATCAAGTTTTTTAAACGTCAGTCGGCCATTTACAACGTGCCGTTTACACGTTTCCAGCATCCCGTCAGATATGTCACATCCCACCTAAATAAATAAATAAAAAATCAATAAACATTTAATGCTGTTACAAATCGTTAATTTTTGAAAAATATTGTATACCTGCATTCGTTTCCACTGGTCTATAAAAAGAGTAATTTTAACCCTTTGCACTCGTTTATCTAGTCTGAAGGGACAACGTAAGCCTAGCATGGCCCCTAGAGGAGACTGAGGGGACATAAAAGTTTATTAGCAATTACCGAGAATAAACTTATTCCACCGCATTTTTTTAAAGAAACGCATGTTTTCCTGTAGTTTACTAATAAAATGACACCAAAACAAATCAGGGTATCATAAGAATATCAAGATGCATGATAAATAAATCAACCGCTTTTACGTCTATGTGTATACAGAATGTGCGAAGTGTATTTACGACGGTCTCTAATCCGTTGAGCAACATGTAGAATCGGAGGAACAAAGGTAGACGAGTGCGGTTCAATGATATAGGCAACTTGATAAGGTAATACACAAGTTTACAAGAGCTCAGATCGTACTGAAGGTGTCCAATAGTAAAGATCTATGCAGTAATAAGATAAGATAAAGATCTATGCAGTAATAAGACAGTGTTGAGATTTCGTAATTTCCAAACCATTTCTTTATCCTTTCTTTCATGTTCTTTTAATTATTATTTTGTTTTTATAAAAATACCAAAACGACCAAACAGTAGTGAAGACGATTTGTGATGCATGAGCAAATCAACCTGCTATGCATATTGGGAATTGCTTGAGAATTTATCCTACTGTAGAAAATTGGGATATTATTTTTCTCGTAAAAATGAGTCTTCAATATCCACAAATACATATAATACTTACTTGGTCCTTAAGTTGTTCTATATAATATCAAGATTCCAGGATGGCTTCGTGTAGCTGCTAGGTAACGTCCGAAATGATGTGCAAAAAGTTAAGCTAGTCCGAAAATAATAATTTTGAAATTATTTTTTCTAGCTCTAATTGTAGCCTGTTTTATTTTATAGAACATTCCGTTTACATTAACTTATAATACTGACACCAGTTTGATAGGAAGGTCCCAGCTGTAAATATATTTTAATAAGACATCATCATCATCTTCATGACTAACCAATACAGAGCCCTCAGGAAGGGAGGGGAGGATGACGTTGGCCGTGGCGTCGCCTGGACCGCAGCCGATGTCCAGGACTCTCTCCTCTTTGCTCCAGCGGAAGCTCTTACGGTGGGCTTCCAAAATCTCCAAGGTGTCCTTACCTGTCACGTTGTTATTATTCACGAAATTTTCAACCAAGTCCATTTGAATGGATTATCTGTCTCTGAAACAAAAGAAAAAATTCAAAATGTAAAAACATTGTGAGAGTAAGCTGCCTATCGATTAGTGTGCTGAAGCCGCCTATCGATTCTTGTGCTGAAGTAGCATTCACAGACAAAATGTTGGCCCCCTTCTATTACACTAATCCTCTCAACCTCAGCGAGGTAGTAAGTAAAATAACGGTACAAGAGTCTGGTGGCAAAAAAAAGAAGTCAGTTATGTCACCCCATTTTTTTTATTACTTTAATGAAAACTAGATATAATTAATATTAAAAATTGATAAGTCTGCCAAGTATTTTTATAAGGAATAGAAAATGGCGGCTGTTTCAAAATGTAAAAAAAGAATTGTTTTAATCGGAGCTCCATGTCTTTAAAGCTACCTACAACACTATAAAACCTAATAGAGCAAAGAATAGAAAAAAAAATAGAATTTAAAGAAGAGTAAATTTGCTAAAATATGATTCCTAATAGACCTATTTACGTTCAATATTTCCTGAGATATAGTTTGTTAAAAAGCAACATTTCATGAAATATATATAAAAAAATCAGTAAGTTGTGAATTTATTGTGGGAAATCTTTATCTGAGCAACCATAAGAAGTAAAGATGTCTATTAGTACTCAAATCAAAGCTAATCTAATGTACTATAAAGTAGTTTATGACGTTTATCTTCGTAGTTTTCATGATATTTACTAAAATATTTGGGACTATAGTTGGCAGACTCAACTATTAATCATACATAGTTTTCATTAAGGTAATAACAGTTTACTATTTATTTTGAAATATAAAATTCATCAAATTAAATTTTCCATAATGTTTACATTATTTTAAAGCATTGTAAAAAAAAATCCATTTATATTTTGTAATGCCTATATATTATAAACATTTTTATTTTCCATATTAGTTATAATAAAATAACAAATGCAATTTTCTATAATATTTACATTATTTTAAAGCATTGTAACTCACAAATGTATAATTTTCGAAAATCTATATGTGTATATTTTTGTTTACTTTTTACAATACGTATTTTTACTGGTTAGAACCATATTTAACGTTTTATTCATCAATCAGCTAGGAAAGCGCATTAAAAACTTTTGAAATATTTAATAATTTAAATAAAGTAATTTGTACCCAAGTTAAGTTTCAAAACACCCCTTATTGTTTCTCTAATTCCTACGTTTCGGCCAACCCGGGCATCCTCAAGGACAATATTAAATATAAATTTACACCTCACATCCACAATTTTAAAACATTTTGCAGGTTATTCTACCTAGATCATTAATTTCAGTTCTCATCATTAACAATTAATTGCCGTATGAGACAATAAAACAATGGGAAATCATAATAATTTATTATTAAACTTGTCTTAGCTTGTGTTTAATTTTGTTAGTTTTCCATTATTTGTTTTAAAAATTTATTTATTGATATTTACAACTGTACATAAAATACATTAAGTAAATTTGAGGAAATCATAATGGTATGGTACAAGCATATAGAGAAACTACCCATCGGTAGCACTCTAAAAACATTTTTACAATATAAGGTCTCAAGGTCATCTTCTTTTCAGACGCCTTGGAGGATTGTCCGGAATAAAAGAGGAAGCAAGATTAGAAACTAATGGGTTTGAGTAGTTAGGGAGTTTGTAATTGATCCCTGGTTCGGGATGGATCGGTTACAAATGGAACATTAAGGTCTTTGTGGATGATTTTATTTGTGACAAGGTAGGGAGCATTTAAGATTTTGGATTGTAATGATAGGATACGAGAGGAATTCGAAGGTTTAGTGGAGCCCCAAAGCTAAACGCCGTATGTTCAGATAGGCTTTATAATTGTCATGTAAATCAGTCTTTTGTAATGAATTGGAAGTTTGGACCGTTTGTCTAGTAAGTGCTGTAATAGTCGGAATCGACGTGCAGCTTCCTGTCTTTTCAGTCTTGTGTAAGGATTACGACGTAGGGTAAAGGTAATTTGATGCGATTCGTTGGAATTTATTTTAATCCTCGACACCATTCTTCGAGGGCTGTGATATAGGATTGAAGAGTTTGGGATGCAATTAAAGGATTATTATCAACAGCGAGCACACATGTGTCATCGGCATATGTGGTGAGGATAGTGTTAGGATTGGTTGGGATGTCTGCTGTATAGATTGCGTAGAGGATGGGACCGAGGATACTACCTTGAGGATCACCAGCGGACTGAAAGAAGAGGGATGAATAGGAACCATTGTGGTTTACTTTAAATAATCTGTCAGTGAGAAAGGAACGAATAATGAGAAAGTATGTAGGAGGTAGGAATTTACGGAGTTTGTAGGAAAACTGGTTGCCAGACTCGATCAAAAGCCTGTTCTACATCGAAAAAGACTCCCACGCAGTACATTTCGCGCTCTAAAGAAGACGAGACAACGTCCACCACACGAAGACATTGCTGGATAGTGGAATGAGAGGTTCGGAATCCAAATTGGTGATCTGGTTCATTAAATTTTAAAAAATTAAATTTTAATTACAGATTATTTTATAACAGTAGTACTTTATTATTAGTCTTATCGTACAATATAAAAAATATTATATGATGATGGTGTTAAGTTATGTAATTAAAAGTTTTAAAATTTAATGGAAAAAGCAATAAAATAGGATGATTTGAAGGAAATTAATGTCCTGAGCAGGATAGCCTGCGATAAAAGTTTTTAAATTGTTGGATGCGAGGTATAAATCTATATTTAAATTTGTCCTTGAGGATTACAACGTTGAAAATTTAAGGAAATAATAAACATTGCTTTAAGATTTAACTTGGGTGGAAATTATTTTATTTAGACAGACCCAAGACATCACCAGTCTCAAAAAAGTGAAAAGATGACAACATTATGGATATATGTTTAATCGTCTTTTGAAAACTTTAATTATTTGTAAACATTATTATTAGTTATGATATGAATGTTACAATTTACCTCAATGTCTTTAATAAACAGTTCCAGCGATCTTCTCTCCTATCAAATCTATTCTATGTTCATACACTCGACAAAGTTATCGCAATATACGGGCACAATGACTGAACAAACTGATTAAGGAAAGTTTATAGGAGAATTTTTTATATAGAATGTGGTTGGGAATTCCCTTCTCTTCATTTGAATCAGAAACAAATATCAATTAATCAACTAATTACTCCCAAGACAAATAATGAGTTCATTTCGAATTCATTATCAAATCAAATTCATATGGTGAGGTAACGCTACGAGTAGAATGATAATGTATATAATAGTTTAGTTTAGTTGTGTATAATAGTTTAGTTTAGTTATATATAATTTAGTTTTATTTTAGAGAAAAGTTAGTTTGTCCCTTCCTAGAAACTTAATTTAATGCACTTGAAAAATATTTCTTCAAATTCAAACTATATTCCTCAGGCCCTTGGGGACCAAAGGGTTCAAGAAAGGTCTTTTCAGGAAATATTGAGGTTTTGTATTTCCAGTTCAATCCAAATGTACGGGCTTACCATCGCGGGTTTTAATACGGCATTAGAAAAACAACGAATTTTTTTTTTTTAATTATTTATTTAATGTAATTTACAACTGTACAAAATAATACAATAGGTAAATATGTAGTATGTTTCATATACACTGGAAAATATTGGGAAGGAACCACCCATTGGTGGTACTTCAAACATTAATTTGAATTAGAAGGTCCCGTGGCCATCTTCTTTTCAGACGCCTCGGAGGATTATCAGGGATTGTTAAGGATGAAAGATTAAGAATTAATGGGTTAGGATGGTTATGGAGTTTGGAATGAAAAGACGCATATCTGTTTTGGGTCAAATCTGCAACGAATGGGATGTTAAGGTCTTTGTGAATGAGTTTATTTGTGACGTAATAAGGAGCATCAAGGATTTTACGTAGGATTTTGGATTGGACGTAACGATTGGATGGGGGAAGAATTTGATGGTTTGGTAGAGCCCCAGAGCTCAATTCCATGTGTCCAAATTGCTCTGATTATTGTAGTATATACTAATTTTTTGTAGACAATGGGAAGTTTAGAGCGTTTGTCAAGTAAGTGTTGTAGCAATCGAAATCTACGAGCAGTTTCTTGTCGTTTCAGTCTTGTGTGTGGATTCCAATTAAGTCTCTTGTCAAGATGGAGTCCTAAGTATCGAATCTGTTCAACAGGCATTAGTGGTGTATTTAGAAAGGGTACTGTAGGACAGGAGGGCAGAGGTTTACGACGGATTTATTTTGATTCTCCTGTTTTTACATCATTCTTCAATAGACGTTATGTGTGCCTGTAGTGTTTGTGATGCATTAGTTGGGTCGTTGTTTACAGAAAGTATACATGTGTCATCAGCGTATGTTGTTAGGACTGTGTTAGGGTGGGTTGGGATGTCAGCTGTTTAAACAGTATAAAGAATGGGACCTAAGATACTACCTTGAGGAACACCGGCGGACTGAGAAATGAGAGATGAGTAGGCTAGGTTATGATTTACTTTAAAGGTTCTATCAGCAGTGAGGTAGGAGCGGAGTGGCACCAGTGGAGTATTTAGAAATAGAGGGTAGAGGTTTACGGCGGAGTGTAAAGGTGATCTGATGGGATTTGTCGGGATTTATTTTGATTCACCAGTTTTGACACCATTCTTCAATGGATATTATGTGTGTCTGTAGTGTTTGTGATGCATTAGTTGGGTCTTTGTTTACAGACAGTATGCATGTCTCAGCAGTAAGTTGTTATCAGGACTGTGTTAGGGTGGGTTGGGATGTCAGCTATATAAACCGTATAACGAATGGGACTTAAGATACTACCTTGAAGAACACCGGCGGACTGTGAAAAGAGAGATGAGTAGGCTAGGTTATTTTGCAATGCTAAATCGGAATTTCAAACCCATAAAGAAAAACGCATACGGTAGTGATCACCGTGTAATATTATATTTTACATCTAATGTGGAGTGATAAAAATGGATCATAAATTATTGAGTTTAACTGATGAAGGACACATTTTACGAAAAAAACAAATGAATAAGGTTTGTGTCAAATCATCCAGGCTCTAACCGGAGTTCCAATGTCATATCCCCCCTTAATATATCGATTACTACAATAATTACTAGTAAATTACAATTATACAATTTGAGCAAGGAGGCGTACCATTAAAAGAACAGTTGTATAATTTGCAAAATTGGGGTCGGTCCACTGTTAGACTTAGTTTTCTAGAAAAATTCCTTCCATAATTTCAAAATAATTAATTATTTAATTTAATTTTTACCTCGGGTCTGATAAATTAGACTCTATGAACTGTAATATTATTAATGCTCAGGGCACTGGTATGGATCGATAGCCGAAACACTTTTTAAATAATATTCAATGCTATCGATAGTACTATCGAACTATCCCTAACCCTACTGGTCAAGTTGACACATTTCCGATATTGAGATAATCCACAACTGCTAACATAATCCAGCCACCTAAGGTGTCATCCACTTTTACTGAACTGCATTGGAGTTCATTTGCTGCTTCTAGTCTACATTCCACTGCCTTGCTCTGAGAGTGCATCTAGCAAAAAAAGATTGTTTCTTTTATATAAGAAGATGGTCAGGGTTGCGGTCAAAATGTATGCATGGGTTTTGACCGCAACCCTGACCATCTTCTTATATATCAATGTTTACGGTCAACTATATATACATATATACAATATTGTGTCTTTTAGTGTGAATTTGACGTATTCCATAGGCGGCTTATCTGTGGCAGATCATAGAGGCACCGCGGTAGAGGAAGTAACCCCTCTCTACGGTACTAACTTTGAAATACATCCATTTCAAAATAAAACCAAACCTTTTTTTTTTTTGTAAGATATACGACTATTAAAGCAGAGAGTTTCTGATACACCCACCTCGATCGGAGGACAGAAGCTTGCAATAGTATTCCAATTTTATACTGTACTTGCAAACTTATTATCCTCACCCTCCCAACAAAAATAGTTTGAAAGTGTTAAAGGCTAACTTACCTACCTCAATTGGTCTTAGCTGATGATGGGAATAATACATTATTATAGAGTTCTTATCCTTATATATGGCTGTGGTAGGGGAACATGGAGTGGGGGTAGCCGCTACATTCCAATAAACAATTAATTACGGAACTGAATCATTAAATGTTGAGGAAATGCCTCACGAATGGTGGAAACTGCTCTGCTAACACAAGGGACTGACTCTCCTTCCATTATTTGTATTTTAAACAATTTAGATTTATTATTAAAAGGCAAACAATTAAACCTGAAAAACTTAAGAAGTATGAATTTATTGTTTCTCTAAAACAAAACCCTACCACACGACTGTCCTCACTCTACTCTTTTTAATATGATTGCAGAAAGACGGATTCCACATCGACTCTGCCATTTTCATTTGACAGGTTCACTTTTTAGTATTTACTTACTTTTATTTAGTAACCGATGATTTTATGTTGGTTTCAAATAATAAATTAGCTAATACAAAGACATTTTTTTTATTTCATAAATATATAATGTACAATATTTAGCATATTGTTTTCGGATACCCCTTTGTACAATACAAGTTTCTTCATACTAATTACTCTAATTTACATTTTGATAAAACAAACCGAAGGAAAAAGAAAAAAGGAAAACCTTACTGAATTAAAATAAAATACGTAATATTGAATAGAATAAAATTCGTAACATTGAATTAAAATAAAATACGTAACATTGAAAAGAATAAAATACGTAACATTGAATTAAAATAAAATACTTAACATTGAATAGAATAAAATACGTAACATTGAATAGAATAAAATACACATCATTGAGTAAAATGAAATAAGTATCATTGATTGTACTTACAGAAGAAACTTACTTTAAAGAAGTTGAATTTTTCTGATAAAAAAACACGTAAAGTACCTACAGTAAACGTTATTTTTTTTTTATTTACGTTGTTTTAATTTTTAATTATGCAAACATAAGATAAGATTTCAAAAAATTAATGGATGTACTTAACAATGAGGAATATTAGCACTTGAAGACAGAGAAACCCGAAACGTATTTAGAATATTGATAATATTTAAAAGCAAGTTTACTTTTTCACCTCAACATCTTAACAAAACTTTTCAATTTTGTTTACGTTTGTTAGTTTTTAATTCTAAATACACTAATAGTTGTTAACCTAAATTTGCTGAGAAAATGAATTCCCTAATCTGCAAGGCCCCTAAAGTATTGAAAATATTGTTCTCCGGTCGAATTATTCAACAAATCTAAAACTTTCAGAGCAGAAAATTCATTTGAATTTGCGTTTGGTCACAGACACCAGGCAGACCAATTTTCTTCCTTAATATTTTTTTTTTCGTTTTGGTCCCCGATGCTGGTGTAGCTCATCAGTCAGACATCTTTAATGATTAGAGCTGCATCCTCTTTATATTCAGCCTGTCCTTCATCTCACATAAATCTTTAATGTCCTTCTCAAGGCCGAACGGCTGATCGCAAATGGAATAGTTCTATTTCTACAAAATTGTTAGTGATTTTGTAATTACGTGATTAAGTGCTGCTGCCGTGTGGCCAAACCTTGACAGTTGCAAAAAACATTTCCTTTTAAATACTCACATTCATTAAAGGTCCTGAGAGGCGCCGCAAAACCCATTTCCAACTTCAATGACGCAGGCCATTTTAGAATCTTATTATCTAGATTGCCATTATTATTTTTCAGCCATCTCGTAAACTGGATTCTTGGGTCAACTTTTTTTTATGTATCATATTTCCATTACAAATATTTGCACAGCTGCACGTACAGTTGTGGTTCCCGTAGGTCCCTATAACCTATAACCTTCGTTAACACCTAAAAAATATAAAGATATATCAGTCCCTACATTTAAGGTTTACTCAGAAATAGAACAATAAATATCTGAATTATATTCATTTTGACAAACCAAAGGTATGAAAATATTTACATTAAAACCAACATATCACAAAACTAAATTGTAACCTGGAGGAATCATGTATGAATTTTACAATGGTGAAAATAGAGCAAATATAGACAATTAATGACAGCAAAACGTAAATAATTGTCAAATGAACAATTTACACAGAAAACATTTGTATTTATTGAAATAACAAAATGTCTTGTCTTTGAGTGGCACTAAACAAGGAAAGACGTCCGAAACTGCAGCTAAAAGTGTGAGGGGATAATGGAGCATTGCAATGTGCAAGTAGAGAAGTGCACTAACTGCAATTCTGCCCTGAGATCTCGTTGCCAGATGATTGCACGTGCATCGTTTTTTGTTTTTGATTAATACATATGTTTTAGGCATAGTTCCATTCTACTAATTATATTCAGTTATATATAAAACTTCCATAAAAAACTAATTAATAACTATATTATTAACAAAAGAAAGGTGACAATTCCTTATAAAGAAATCTTAAATATGGAATTTACAAATAAATGAACAAGATAATTATTTAACGTTAAACAAAATAATACCTAGCCAATGTTTATCGCCAACACGCCTAACCATGAGTTGTAGACCACAACTACAGTTTTGTTAACGAAAATGCAAAAATGTAGTTTATGAAATCGGTTTTCCACAAAGATAAAAGAGAGAGTTTACACAATGGCGCCAGAGAATGTATGACTCAAAAATGGCCTCGCAGACCGTATCCCTATTAAAAACTCAAATAAAGATGTTCCTTATCTCCATTTTAGATAATTTAAATCATCTTCTGGAAGAGGAAATGTTCGGGAATGGGTATTAAATTGCCTACCTACCTTACACCCGACAACTTCACATCGATCAGTTGATAATACGAAATGATGAAAAAGAGCATGGCCCCTACATGATGAGGAAGTTCTTCGAGCAATATGCAGCGTAGAAGTGAGCGAAATAAAACCAGAGTACGTGGAAATGCAGAAACTGTATCCTTGAAGAAGTGGAAAATAGGACCTAAGAATTTAAATATCTTGGCTGATGGTTTAGAGAACGTGGAAGCTCCTACACAAATATCGAAAAATATAAGAGGAAGGAAACCTGGAACCTTGAAATGAAAACCTGTCTTGAAATAAACAGGTTACTTTAAAATAAAAATACTTTTTTCATTCCATCGCGGTAAATGTCAGCCTAAATGTACCTGCAGGATGAAAACAAGTTATTAGAAATACACAAGGACTTTCTGAAGGAATGGAGGATATATGCCATTACTAGGCTTAAAATAATAAGATCAGGGGATATCTACATCAACAAGCAACGGTCGAGAAAGGTATGGCATCTAAAAAAGAAACCGGAGAAACGGTCTTCAAAAATAATCATCGTCTAACGCCGATAAAGAAGCGAAACATGGAAGTCCCAAAAGAGATGTTAGGAGGATGTGGAGGAGGGGATGGCTTCCAGGTAGGAAGAGTTTGATTTTGTCCATTATGGAGAATGATGAGCTATTTCGTACGCCTTGGCCAATGTCAATAGATTATTAATATCCGTTCAAAATAAAAAGTAGTTTTGTTTTTTTTCTTAAAAAAGAAAGTGTTTTCAGTGTTAATTTACTGAAGCCCAACTTAAAAGTCCAATTTACAAAAAACATAGGAAGATAAGAACAAAACAATAGGAGGTGGTATTGATCGTACCTCTGGCCCAGACGACAAGGAGGAGTAGATGCGGTCAGCAAAGGTACACAAATAAGCAAAAGTTATTTATTTGTGCCGACGTTTCGACCTGAATTTCAAGACTCATCAAGGTTGAAAAACAAAACAAGATAACAACCTCAGACCATAAAAATTAAAATAAAATAAGAAACAAACTTGATATTGTACATAAGAATCAATTAAGTAGATAGCGGTTCAATATTACTAATATCAGATATATAATATTGAAAAGGTCAGAATTATAAAAAACACAAGAAAAATGGAATTTGCGAACGAAAATGTCAATGATGATAAATTGAATTTGTATTAAAAAAAAATGTGAATAATGTAAAACTACAAATATTATTTTCAGGCATTTTTATTATTAATTCAATTACTCATTATTTAAATTTTTTCCACACCTTTCATTATGTTTAATTCTGTATTTACTTGAAAACTGTTTTTTCAATTTTTTTTATCGTTTGATTTCTATAGTTCTGACCTCTATAATATTATATTTTATCAAGAGTTGGTATCAATCAACTAACATCTCCTTAATTTATTGTTATGTATATTTCCAAGTGTGTTTCTTATTATTTTATTTTTATGTTTATGGTCTCTAAATTAAGGTTGTTAATTCTGTCTATCCAGATGGTTTAAGATATCCGATATGGTCTTTTGCCAACTATAGTGGCATTCATAGTATAGATTGATGGACTGATTGATAGATTGATGGACTGATTGATAGATTGATGGACTGATTGATAGATTGATGGACTGATTCGAGGCATAATACCTCTATGCACCGTGAGATATTGATTGAACAATCAACAGGTGAAAAAATGCAGTTATCTCGCTCTAATTTTTGATTACTTTAATGAAAACTATATATAATTACTTGTCAAAATTGATGGGTCTGCCAAGTATAGGTAGGGGAAATAAAAAATGGCGGCTGTTTTAAAACGATTAAATTTTTTTTTTTTTCATTCGGAGCTCTATATCTTAAAACGTAGCAACAACACAAGAAAACCTAAGAGAACGTCATTTAAAGTAGAGTAAATTTGCTAAAATATGAGCCCTAATAGAGTTATTTACATTAAATAGTTCTCAAGATAGCTTTTTAAAAAAACAATATTTCATAAAAATGTTGTACAGAATGTATTGAAAGATCAGTTTAGTAAATTTATTTTGAGAAATCTATATTTCAAAAACCATTCGACGTACAGATGTCTATTAGCACTCAAATTAAAGCTAGTTTAATGTGCTATAAACTAGTTTATGACGTTTATCTTCGCAGGAGTAGTAATTTTCATATTTGCTGAAATAAATAGATTTATAGTTGTTCGGACAAATTTTCATGTGCCAAATTTATATTTATATACAAATATCTTAAAAACTACTATCCCTACGAAGATAAGTGTCATAAACTACTTTATAGTAAGTTACATTTCCTTTATTTTAAGTATTGGCAGACATATGTACGTCTTATGGTTCAAGACATATATGTTTTAAAAAATCAAACATTTTATCCGAACAACTAGAAATTAACATTTTGTGAATTTATTTAT
This sequence comes from Halyomorpha halys, assembly GCF_000696795.3. NCBI lineage: Eukaryota > Metazoa > Arthropoda > Insecta > Hemiptera > Pentatomidae > Halyomorpha > Halyomorpha halys. The sequence goes on along the minus strand of NW_027113828.1, from coordinate 597,008 downwards.
ATATTACAAATATCATAAACATTACTACTCATACAAAGATAAAGGTTATAAACTATTTTATGGTAAATTTAACTAGCTTTAATTAAAGTGCTGACTAACATCTGTATGTCTTATGGTTTCTGAAATAAAGTTTTTCATAAATCAAACTTATTGTTTGAACAACTATAAATTAATTTATTTTAGCAAATATCATGAAAACTACTACTCCTACGAAGATAAAGGTCATAAATTACTTTATTGTAGATTAAACTAGCTTTTATATGAGTGCTAATAGATATCTATACGCCATATAGTTCCTAAGATATAGATTTGTCAAAATAGATACACTAATTACTAATCTTTCAGTACATTTTTATGAAATATTGCTTTTTAAAAATTTATATCTCGAGAACCATTGAGCGTAAATAGCTCTATTAGGGCTATTATTTCAGCAAATTTACTCTGCTTTAAATAATGTGTTCTTAGGTTTTCCAATATTATTTGTAATTTTAAATATATAGAGTTCCGAATGAAAAATATTCTTTTTAAGGTTTTGAAACAGCCGCCATTTTTTATTCCCTCTACCTATACTTGGCAGACTCATCAATTTGACTGGTAATTATACATAGTTTTCATTAAAGTAATAAAAAATTGGGATTAAATAACTGCCTTTTTTTTCTTCCCGGCTCCTGTACTAATTGTTAAGTCTCTGTTCTCAGATTACTCTGTGTCCAACGATTGAAAACTCCAAAATGATTTAAATCTAAATTTATCTCCCAAGATAAGAAAATAAAAACTCCTTTTCTTGCTTTATCTTTATTCTCAGAATACCGTACAGGAAGGTCATAGGCCCTTATTTATTAGATGTTCTAATTTTCTGAGGTTTATATTTTAATCAAAATAAATAATATCTTTTAGAATCCCAACTTCCATCTTTCCTGAATAGAGCATCGGCTGATTAATCATATATATATATATATATATATATATATATATATATGATTGAACACTTACCTTCATATTGGAGCGATGCTTGTGAACTAGTTGTTATGGACGTGTACAGTGCGATCTTGGCCCAACCGCCAAGCAGGTTATATCGTTTCTGAACTAGTTAGTAGCTTCATGAGTAAATTTGAGTTTGACCTTTATGATATTAAGAACTGCTATGAATCTGTAGTGTTTCTTTTATAAGTTTATTTATCATAGAAAAATAAATATAATATTAATGGTGATAATATATAATATTAATAAATCATTGAAAGAAATATAAACATTTTTTAAAAATAAATAGTGTTGACAGTTCAGTAGTCTAGATTCATCCAAATTTTTTCTCTTTAAATTTTCATAAATATATTTTTATAGTGCGAATGCTAATATAATCTAAAACGTAACTAATTCTTAGTAACATACTGTTTTGATGCTGTGAATCAATTATATTAAAGATAACTAAATTACATTAGCGGTATCCTACACGTTTGGCGCCAATTGGCAATTTAGGTGAGAGTTGCCATTTTTTCTGATAGTCCCCACAGCTCTGCAAGTAATTTGATTTTCTGTCAAAATGTTGGTGATTTGGCTAGTTTAATTCTAAATTAATATATTGACGATCTTTAAAAAGAGTTCTACTAACTTTATCTAGGATTATAATCTTAGGGGTAAGAAATTGTTACTTTTATGGGTCTGATAAATAACTGATGTACATAATTATGTTATATTATATATTCATGCACCTTATTTAGATATTTACATTGAATAGTATGAATATACAAGCTGTGCATTCTTATTCAAGATGATTTAGTTCTGAATTATAAAATTTCAGGATTTAAAATTCTAATTATTTCCAACTCCAAAAAATTAATAGCAAGATAATTTAGAGCTTTGATTTTAAATCTTTTTACAAATATTTTAATTTTGTTGCTTTATCTTTTATTATGTTCTATATTTGCCTTTTACTTATAAGAGCTCTCCGTTATTTTAAAATCATAAAATATAGTTAGGTCTTTAAGAAAAACACTAAATTGTGTTTTATCCAATAAAAAGAATAATATATATTGATGATAAAGCATTTTGGTGTAGTATTCCATAAAGTATAGCATTTCAGTAAACCGACCTTCTAAAATTTTGTTTTTAATTGAACCACTTTGAATATTAAAAAAAAGATATTTACTATATTTGCAATGTATTGTATCATATAATATTAGAAAGAGACCCTTCATATGTTTGCAAATTATTGTATTGTATAATATTGGAAAGAGATATTTCATATGTTTGGAAAGTATTGTATCATGTAATTCCATTGACATTTTCTTTCTTAGTTTAATAGAAAAAAACATTTATAGATTTCTGGCTTATAGAAGCAATATTAGACTGAATACCAAGTTTCTTTACGAAGGTAAATACCTGAAATTTCAAAGAGAAGTATTGTTGAGAGTTAGAAACTTCAATATCTAACGTTCTATTTCAAATACTTTAGTTTCTTATTATGGTTGGTTTGTATAATTATTTCTTTTGAAATCTGTACAATATTAAATACTTACAGTTGACGACTATATAAAATTGAATGGTTTGATTTTTGTTTTGGAAACAATGGAAAAAATATGCTTGGTTTTAAATAAGGTCATTTATATTAGTAAAGAAGGTTATTGTTTCTTACCATAAGGTAAACCCTATTTGATATCATACAACTATTGAATCTCTTTTATCACCTTCTTCTGATCCTTAGTCATGTTTAAGCAGAACAATTCAAGGAACAAGTGATGGATGTATTCAACAGAACACCGAGATTAAATCCAGTCGATATGGCATTAAATCTGACGAGGCAAAAATATTTTCATCAACATAAGAGGCAATGATATGTGTACATATTACTGTCTATGTATGCATATCTATCCATCCACGTATGTATTCCAAATGGTTACACATCCAAAAATATACCTAATCAATGAAACTACAGTTACTCAACCAGATATTAGCTTTTTCAGTCAGCTTTAGTTTTAAGGAAATAGGAATTTGAGAAATTCCATAGTTAAAGTTTCCTACTGTTTTATAAATTTAAATTTATTCCATACAGGATGCTCTTGGTAGGTCTTGGTTTGGCTACGATAATGTATAACTGCAGATAAATAAATTATTATTAGTTTAAATTAACTTATTAATTGAGTTCTCCTTTCTGATACTATATGTTTGGTATTCACTTATTAATTAAATTATCACTCTTTATCCAACTCCGTATTGCCTTTTATTAGTCATGATTCAATGTTTCATATTGAGATGCTAAAGAAAATCAAACTAAGTTAGACATTGTAGAGAGGTATTAATCTTAGGGGCAGTTTTGTTTGCTTTCAGTTAATTTAAATTTTTATAATGATTTTACATACAAAGTAAGATTTTGCAATTACCATAATGACTTCCTTTTTCTTAGTTTTAATGTTATATACATGGTTTATGTTATTGTGATTATGTATTTATTATTTACCTAATAATTAAACTATTGCTTTTCAACCTAGCCTCTAATTGACTTTTATATTTCATGGTTCAACGCCTCATGTTGAGGTGCTAAAAGAAATCAAATCGAGTTAGATACTGTAGAGAGGGATTTATTTTTAGGAAAGCTTAGTTTGGTTTTCTATTGGTTTCTGAAGATGAAGGTTTGTTCCAATTAAACTGAAATGACAAGTTCCATAGTAAAAAATTTATGGGATTGATTCAAAATTCGATAGTCAAAATCTTATAGGATTGTGTATCTTGTAGGATTGATTCATAATTCCATAATTGAAGTTTCCTACTGTACTTTAAATTTAAATTTATTTCTTACAGGAAGCTCTTATTTTGGCTATAATAATGTATAACTGTGGATAAATAAATTATTATTAGCTTAACTTAACATATTAATTGAGTTCTCTTTTTTGATATTATATGTTTGCTATTCACTTAATTCAAATATCACTCTTTATCCAACTCCTTATTTCCTTTTGTCAGTCAAGTTTCAATGCCTCATGTTGAGGTTCTAACTAATCTAAGATAGACATTGTAGAGAGGTATTAATCTAAGGGGCAGTTTTGTTTGTTTTCAGTTTGCATCTGAAAATGAGGTTTTGTACCAAGCAAACTGAAATTGTAAGAATTCAATAGTTGAAAACTTTTGCTATATTGTTGATTTAAATTTATTTTAGAGAGGAAGCTATTCGGTCGCTCTAGTATACGATATAGTCATTTAAAAAATTGATAAATAAATTTGTATATCTCTACATCTAGTAATTAATTGAGTCCCATACATTTGTGTTATACTTTAGGTAAAAATCTATATTTTGTAATTCTATAGTTAGTTTTATATTATTTCAGCGGTTTAGTTCTTAATTAATAGAACAATGAACATGAAACAATAATTGTTAAATTTAATCTTCTTTGATGTTGAAATTTGATTTTCTTTCATTTTCAAATATGTAATACAATTGCTCTTTCTTCTATTCGATTCTACTGCTTGAACGTGATAACAGATTAGTAAAGTGAAATAATAAAATGAAGTATATTGGAAGAGAAGAAGTCTAGTTAAAGGATTAAGTTACCTGAGATAGTTAAAAGGAATTTGTGAACTGTAAGAACACCAAAGCATTTAAGAGCTAGTTCGTAATAAATACTATTTATTTAACAAATTTTTTTTTTTAGATCGACCGAAGTTTACATTAACTATTCATTAATATTATTCTTATTTTAATTCTATGACAAAATTAACAAAAAGTCCAAATTATGAAACTTTCCTTGTATTTTTGTATTATTGACTTAATCTTACCATGTATTTATAGCTTCCATTTTCGACAACAAAATATTTATTTATTATTGTACAAATTATGTACATTAATATTAATATGAATATCATAAGTAGTTTCTTGGCTAATATCATAATAAAATTTATTTATCTCATTTGTCAATTCCTGATAATTAGTTAGAAATTAAGATTTCTCAGTTTATAAAAGTAGTATTGTATATATTCACTTCAACTTCATTCATTTTCTTATTCATTGAGCTCTAACTTCATTCATTTCGTTATTCATTGAGCTCTAATTAAAGGCATAAGTTATTTATCAAGATAATTTTATTTTGATTTTTATTCTAACAGAGCAAAGCAGAGCTCTTCATTTGGTCTTTATTTATTTGTGAATATTATGTCATTTAATGGAATATGCAATTATTGGCCTACATTACTTTGGTCTTTATTTATTTGTTATGTAAAAGTCTTTTTTGCTTGGTTTTGATTTATTTGTTTAGTGCGGTTTGAGTGTCGTTCAATGTTATATTTAAAAGTTTAGCTTATGTTCAAGTGAATTTTCTTAGTTTCCACCGTGGTAATCCGGTTTCTTTCGTTTTGAAACCTGCTGAGTACAAAAACTTTGGCAGGTAGTGAGTGAGCTTCAAGAAAGAAGCAATCAAGTTCCTAGTGATATGTA
>NW_027113828.1:582028-591536 GCF_000696795.3 Halyomorpha halys | reverse complement strand
GCCCTCACATATACAATAGGTATAGTGGTAATAGCACTCATATACAATATGTATAGTGGTAGTAGTACTCATATATATACACACATATATAATAGATTTTTATTGCATAAATATAAAATGTACAATATTTACTAAATTGTTTTGGGATACCCTGTTATATAGTACAATTTTCCTGATTCTTTACTTAAAACCATACTAAGCAGAAAGGGAAAAAAAAATTATTAAACTAAAACCAAATACATAATTATATATCTTTGGGTAGCATGAAGTACTATCATTGGTTTATGTTTACATTAATATATGTTTAGTTCTTTTTTATTTATATCTACAAGTTGTAGGTTTAGTGTAATATCCTATTTCTGTGATTCAAGGGTTTAATGAGTTGGGGCAAGACTGGAAGAAATTATGAGTCAGTTTATATATATAATCCTTTACGGGGAAAAGGGACATAGGTATTGCTTAAATCTATGGTCGATGGAAGTTAGGCCATCGTTTTGTGAAAATGCTTATGTTTTTGATACATATTTAGATATTTTTTTGATAGCTTCTTTAAGCCTATTAACAATTATGTCAATACGGTATGAAGCTGTGTAAATAGCTGTATCATCGGCAAAAAGGGCTATATCAGCCATTTTAAATCTTGGGTAGTCATTTATGAAAAGAGTAAATAGAATGGGCTTAGATAGAAGCCCAGTGTTATATTTATTAAATGAGTGATACTCAGCCACTATTGCTGTTAATGTGCAGACATTCCCAGGCAGTGACTCCTGACAAAATTAAAATTATAATTGTCTTTTTTTATTTATCCACATTACATTCAGTGAAATAGAGGTATCAAAATTTCAAAGTATCCAAACTGTGCTGTAGTACTGTAAGTGCTGTAGTTTTTCTGAATTTTTATATCACTGCTTTTCTTGGGTAGAGGTACATTTAACAAATTTTTATTATTTTTTTTTATTTTGTATTTGATGTAATCAATAGAACTTATCCTAGACTTGAGTTAATTTATAACAACTCTAGTAGCTTTAGGAAAGTTTGTAGGATGACCTTAGTAAAGAAATGAACCACAGTCTAAGAACTATCTTTGGGATATGTCAAATTTTAAATAAAATCAACAAATTCTTTTTTTAAGATGTGTAAAGCAGCGATATGTATAAAATTAGCTTCTTCCCAGAACAAATTATGGCCATTGATACATAGGCTATATTGGATAAAAAAATTAATTGAAATTCAATTTAAAGCTCCATTAATTTATCATATTGTTAGTTTGCCGCTAATTGTTTAAAATATTAAAATTTTTATTAATAGTATTTCATGTTAAAAAAAAGGGTTGAGAATCACTTTATTAAATAAAGGAAATTCAATATATTTTGTCTGACAATTATGTTAATTTTATAGATTTTTTTATATTAATAATTATTCTGATTCATATTTTATTATTTTTATGGATCTCTGGTAAAAAATATACAGCTTTATAATTTTGCTCCTCAATCTTTTACTAACTAGGCTCTTGATTTAATCCCACACTATTCTTAACGTTAAAAAATAAATAATAAATTAAATCTGAATGAAAAAGAAAAGAAAGGTATGAAAGTAAATGAAAAAGAAGCAAAAATAATTTAATTCACTATTCACACTATAACGCTACAAAATTTCAAAACATAAAATGTCTGGCTCATTTTCATTGATGACTTATGAATCAAAAGGTGGCCTCTATTATATATTTTGTATTTAACAATTAGTCTCTGTAACAGTCAAAATTTAAATTTAATAGAAAACCTAATTAGGTTATTTAATTATTTCAAACATAATTATGTTTAATTAATAATTTCAGTTAACTTTTAATTAATTAACTTTTTTCTGCAGATTTTCTCTTGAATGAAATGCCTGAATTGTATATTATAAAATAATAACATCTATGAATTCTTTCACGCATATTAAATCAATCCAAAATTTACTTTTTAAATATTGTAAAAGAACATTAATAATGAAGAAGATGAAGGTAGTAGATATGGAAGAATAGGTTATTGAGTAATTATATCATTATTTTTTCAGATGAGTAGCTGTGGATCACGGATATAAAAGGTAATTAAACTATTTATTAATATTTTAATTTATGAATTTTTATAAATTGATGTATGATCTTAATATAGTTACATTAAAATTATGTCCAATACCCCAAGAGTAGAAAAAAATCAAATTATTTCACCACAATTTTTGATTACTTAAGTGAAAACTATATACAGTTAACAGTCAAAACTGATGAATCTGCTAACCTAACCACAGTAAAGAATAATAAGAAGTGGTGACTGTTCCAACAACCTACTTACCTACCACATAATTAGATAGATGCTTAATTTTTTTTTTCGCACTGACTAATAAATTAATAAATATAAATGATTTTTAGTTCACCATTTGGGTATTCTGTTTTGTTATTTGCTTATATAATAATCAAATAGTTCATTGATTGTTATTATTATTATTAAAATGATTTTTAAATTATGTACTTTACAGGCCAACTCTATTTGTACGGGGGTTGCTCCATAAACAAATAAATAAACTATATTAAGTAAGTCAGATAGGCGCTCAAATGTTCTTTACTATTTGAATGGAATATGGTCCGGGTGCGGTCAAAAAAACTCAAATAGTAAATAATTATACTATTTTATTGAGCCAACGTTTCCCCCCACGTTGCAGGGCTTCATCAGGGCTAAAAAAGATACAAACACTTGACATAGTTACAAAAAAAACAAGAAAAAAAACGTAAGTGTAACATAACAGGGGTATACAATGAAAAGTAAAATATAATAAGAAAAATTAAAGGTTGTAAACATTAAATGAAAAAGGTAATAGTAACAGATGGATAAGAGAAGAAATATTAAAGAAAGTACAAATTAAGAGATGAAAAAAGAAAAGAATTAAATCAAATGATGAGATAAAATAAGAGAAGAAATATTAAAGAAAGTACAAATTAAGAGATGAAAAAAAAAAAAGAATAAAATTAAATGATGAGGCAGAATTCATACCTGTTTTGACGGAAGTCAAAGACAGACTTCTTTCTTCTTTCTTTTACTATTGTTAGGTAAGCACTTTAAAATGCATCTGTTTGGTATTTAAAGTAGAATTTGTAATTTTTTTTTTTTTATTCTATTCTATATTATTATTTTAATTATATTATTTCAAAATTTTTTGAGACAAGGTAATTATTTATTAAATAAATCAAAAGTTAGTATCCAATTCTGTCTCAACACTTTATTTTTCACTAGTCCAGGCCATTCTAGCCATCTTCAAGGACATCTTCAATACAAATTCTTCCTCACATTAATTTACAATTTCTATTGCAGGCTATTCTGCCCAGGTCATTTTCTTTATTATAACTTCAAATCCTATTTATTTAAAATTTAAAAACATTAACATTTAATTTTCCTCAATAAGATTATCAACAATGAAATACACCACTATATAACTGGATGTTATAAATGGGAGGTTATAAATGGTTTGTTATATGGTATATATTTATTAATGTATATATTTATTATCCGCTATATTTTGGGACCTCCACTTTCCTCCTCCCCTCCCCCCCATCTTAGGACCAAATGAATGAAAATCGTGAATTTAGGGTTACGACATCGCAGCAAAAGAACTACATTTTTGCTAAATTGCTTCATATTTCAAAAATAAATTTAAGAGTTAAAATAGGATCGTGTTATTAAATATAGTTCATGTTAAAAAAAAATTACTATTTATCAGACCGTATTCTTATTAACGATTTGGCAAAAAAAAATATAGAACACTTTTTATAGAGGAAGTAGACTCGTATAGGAGCTGGTGCCAACTCTGTTCCACAAGGGAGTCACGGCCAGCCGAAATTTGTTGGAATGTTTGTTACCATCATTTTATTTAAGGATTATCCAAGGATTATACGATGGATTGTGGACCATCGGCGTCTCATATCTCTTGCTCTGAAGGCAAGCATAACATGCCTTGTCCAGGAATCACCTAAAGTATTTTTTCTTACAATGATTTTGGAATTTAAACTGAGGGTCATTAAGTATTATTAGATTTTGAGTAATGAAACAAAATGCTAACAAAGGGAAAATATCAGGCTAAAATTTAATAGCCATTCTGAAACGTTATGGGGGATTTATAGTTTTCGAAATACATTGTCTATAGGTTGTCATGGGAACCTGCTCAAAATAATTCAAAACAAACCTGAACTTGTAGTATAATACACTTTTATAGTCCAATTTAAGTATTAGTCCGATTTTGAGGAGGGGCTTTTAATTTAAGCCATTAGGCTAAGTTCAAAGATTGATTGGTGGCCGAAACGTTACAAAACAAAAAAGATCGGTCAGTTCATTCAAGATATAATCGGTCCATGAAATATATTTCGAAATGGGAAGAGCCTGCGATTCGATTCGTATTTCCAGACAAGTTGGAGATGACTGTAAACATAGCCCAGTATCAATTTTATGCTATTCCATTTATTACTTTGGCTCATCGTGTAGATAAGAATTTTTTTTAATAAACCTAAATTTCTGAATGGCTCCTACCATAGGTGGAACTAAACGACGAAACAAATTTATTCTATAATAATAAAAATGTATGTAAAAAAAAATTATAAACCTTATTTATAGGTTACTTATTGGTAATTATGCACCAACCCTATATAATTGGTGAAGATCTATATTAAGCTATATACATGGTAAACATTTGTAATTACGAATAAAATGTGAAATAATGAATAATAATATGCGAAACAATAAATAAATTTACTTACAAGCCTACATTAAAAATTCCGAAATTCTGTTCAAAGGGATTAAACAACACACGTCATCCTACTTCAAGATGTAATTAATTCCTTTATTATCCATGATACTAATCCTTACTGTATATTTCATATATGGGTAACTAAAAGTAAAATCTGACTGTTGTAATGACATGCATGGAAAATGGAAAATATTTGTTTTATCTTTTAGGAAGATAACCTATATTTAAATACTATTCGTATTTAAATGAAAGTAAACTCGTATCACAATTTATCTATATCAATATTTCTGAATTCATTTGTACCTAAAACTCCTAATTGTATAACTCACCATATTGATTTATGTTTCATTTTGAAATACACTAAATTTTAAAATAAACTCTTAAGTTAGATCACGTGAATTCGAATACGAAAATATTATGCTCAATTGTGAATGAACATTCTATAAATATCCTTTTCATGACTTGAACCTGAAACCGTTCAGAATTCCTTTAAAAATGATTTAGAATAATAAAAATAAACGTGGATTATCCTATCAGATAATTTTATAGAAAGAGTATAAGGAGAAAATTCTATAATTGATAGGTAAAACACTTTACTATGAGACATAATGAAGAAAATATTATTAAGTGATTTAACAAAGTAGTTAATGGTTAGCTCATGAAGGTCACTTTCAAAGAACACAGTCTCATATTTTTAGATGGAACCATGTAAATAAAGCTGTAGAGTGCAGTAAATCTTTTTCAGTTGCGTTCAATGAAATCCCTCGCAGGCGCCAGTTCCACCTTAAACCATCCGCGTTTAGAAAGAACCTTTTTATCTTTCTACCTTCATAGCCCATGCAAGTCCAGCTTTTAAGTATTTTAGTTTCTTGAAGGTGCTTAGAAAAAACAATTTTTTTAGTCTATTTGTTGCTCATATTTAGTTAGACGGATCGTAGTTCCTTAGACCTTTCTGGAGTAAGAAGCAACTTTTGTGCCAGATATTAAAAAAACTCGGCAAAGTACTCGGGAGAGTATACTCTGGTCGGGAGGTTACATTCCACTCTCTGTTTGTTCTGTGGGTTTTAATAGTTGACTTATAACGAAGACCAGTTCAGGTGGTTTAGGACCATACTGATGACCACTTCACCGAATTATTACATTATGGTACTCATTCAATGCATGATTAAATTATGTTTAATTTCTTCTATTATAACTTTTTCACTATAATCCGTCGTTAATGATTTATTTAAAAAAAAAAAAAAGGGAAATATTATTTATTACTTTATTCTATTAATTTATGAATTAGTAAACGATTTAGAACAACAAAAAATGCGTTTCCCTATTTAGTTTGTTAAATAATAATTTTTAAAATTCTTTGCGGCTGTACGTGCTCGTATGTTACCCATATGTGCTATGTTTACCCATAGCAACAGATACTATACAACAGAAATGTGCCGTGCGCGCATCACACAGCTCTCATTCAACGCCCTACTCTAGTTGAAATAAATCCGTACATATTTCAGAAGTTACGTTTTTACCTTATCCACTCTGGCTATACTTCCTCGTGCTACTTTAACAAAGTCCAATTTCAGCAGTTTTAAGAAGATCTTTTAATAATATTTCTAGTTGTAATTGTTTAAACTTTCTTTTGCTCTAAAAGTATGGCAGAAATATAAAAATATTACAATTTGATAAAATTTACATTCTGCTCTTTAAAATTTATCAGTGTTAAATATTCATAGAATCAAAATTAAAAATATTAAGAATGATTTTATAAAAAAACAAAAACCATTTTATAACTATAGTGATATCAAAATACCGATCAAGTTGGCAAGCCCCAATTTAATTTATTATGAGGTGAAGATAGTTGACTGTAGATGGTCGGGGGTGCGGTCAGCAGAAAAACACAAATTAAAAAATAATTTATTTGTGCCGACGTTTTGATCTCATTTTCAGGTCTTCGCCAGGGCTATAAAACGAAAAAGAGATAACAGCCATCAAGAAACTTAAAAATAAAATAAATAATAGACTAACAAATTTGGAAAAATTCATAATAATGAATTGAAAATATAAACTAGTTGATTAATATTTTATGTTTTTCTGATTGACGGTTGTTATCTCTTTTTTGTTTTATAGTTAATATTTTATGTTTTTCTGATTGACGGTTGTTATCTCTTTTTTATTTTATAGCCACGACGAAGACCTCAAAATCAGGTCAAACATCGCCACAAATAAATTATTTGTGTTTTTATGCTGACCGGACCCCCCCCTCTCCCTGACCATCTTCTCTCAGTTTAACTCGTGCTAGAACAGATTTAGTTACGCGTTTTTCGTACTTATCATTTCTTCATTACTAACCATGGCAATACTACTAAATATCCTTTACTACTATTTCCAGATTAAACTAAGAGGAAGTACTAACGCATTTATTTAAAAAAAAAAAAATTATGTTTGCATGAAATTCATCATTTTTTATGTTGTTTATTTTGAATTTTACTGAATAAATAATTGCAATAACATGTTATTATTGCCATTGTATTGAATTATGTTTGTGCAGCTGCTATTTACAATAATCTCTTTCTCATGTTTTTACTGATAAGTGGATCAAATAAATAAGTATTTTTTTTATCATATTATTTGTCCCAATGGGCAGAGGAGCGGGAAAGTACTGCATTTTATATTTATTTTAAAGCCCTGTAAGGTTGAAAATATCTCGTACACATATTTCTTCGGTTTTCATTTTGGAAGGAAAGATCTCATTTCCCAGAGAGAAAATAATACTTGCGTGTTATGGCTTTAGAATATTAAGTTATTAAACAAAAATTTCAATTCAAATACTCACGAATGTTATTTTCACTTTCAAAGCTTTAAGTGAATTAGGAATTTATATAAATGTATCGAATTTGAAACTTATTCCATGTTGTAAGTGAATTGAAAATTTAATTTGGAGATAAGTGTGAAAAGGGTTGAGTATTATTTTTATTGTATTTCATCGACTACTTCCCTACTGAATACATAACCAAGTTCACACGTCTCCTTCAACATATTTCGGATCCATTTCCAATCTGTACTATGACGACTCTACAGCATCCTCTGCGGCACAAATAGCTCAACTCTCAAAATAAAACTCTTTAAATTATGCAGTGGATTTTACCGCCGAACCCATATAATAACCTAAAAGCCTTTACCATCACAGGAACACAAACCAAAAAACCTCTTTGAGCTCGTCAAAAGCCCTGAAGAACATCTATCCGATTATCATCAAAATTCACGCTTACATCAACATGCTAGAAATCTGTTTACTTTACATATGGTTGCCATGGGAGATCGCTGGAAACGAGTTTGTGGACGTTGCAGCCAAGCAAGCACAAGGCGCGGCCATTTGGACACTCCAAGAAAAAGGAAATAAAATGTAGTAGGCAATCCGTGTGGAATGAAAGAATGACAAGCAAATTAAAGGCTATTAAAAACAACTAACCCCTATACCATATCAAACCGTTCCGGTAACAGGGAGGAGGTCGCAATAGCTAGTTTGAGAATAGGAAATAGAAATATAACTCATTCATATCTGATCAATACGCAGCCGCAGCCAAAATGTCAGTATTGTAATAGTACACTAACAGTCAACAACATCTTTCAGGAAAGGTCTAACCTACATCACGGGCTTCAGTAGACCGGGTGTAGCAGTAGCTCTCAGCGATGGCGGTAAAATCATAAAATCACTATTAATTGTTTTAAAAAACTCTATTAAACTAGATTTAAAATCATTAACTATCTTTAATTTAAAGAGTTGAGGATCTTGGTATTGAAGTCCTAATATTAATGAACGTAAAATATGACACATGGACCGTTGATGACTATTTTGGGCTTTACGCCCTAAAACCCTAACCAAAAACTTTGGTCTAACCATGGACTAAAGCATTTTTATTGACGCTTATGTTTCAAACACGGTTCCCGCCGTACATTATTTAAGTTGCATAAAGTTTTTTTATGAGTTTGGAGGTATCTAAGCTTAAGTGATGATGTATAAGTTTGATTTATTATAGTAATTTTTATTGTTTCCTAATGGTATTGGTACTGGTTTTTGGTGGGGCAAGTGGGCCTAGTGGTCCTTTTTGCCAACCCCTGGCAGTTATGTTGCCGCCGCGTACTGACCAAGGTGGAAGAGTCAAGATCCATTCCTCGGCACCACCGAAAAATAAATGTTTAACTGACCCAGGTGGGAATCGAACCCACAACGTCCTTATTATTTTTTAATTGACCGAGATAATAAATTACCCACACACCCACCATTAACAAGAACTTCGGTTTTCTTCGTAGTTTGTTAATGGACATTCATTGCTCTCTTTTCATCCATTAAATGGACGAGTTGTCGAGGTATAGCCTGGAGTGAAGTGTAGCTCAGTTAATTCTTGGCCCTGAGAGACCATCCGTCTTGCCAGTCCCGTTGGGATATAGATAGACCTGTTGGAGAGACCATCCGTCTTGCCAGTCCCGTTGGGATATAGATAGACCTGTTGGAGGGACCGTACTGGAGGCAGTCCCGTAAATATATGCCCACTTATTGCTAGATCCTTTTTCTCAGCTTTCTACAATTCGTTGCTAAATAATGTACACACTGTTACTAGTTGATACACACTCTACACGCTTATATTTGATGCACACTGTACATGTTACTAGTTGATACATACTGTACACTGTACATGTTACTAGTTGATACATACTGTACACTGTACATGTTACTAGTTGATACATA
>NW_027113828.1:567093-581978 GCF_000696795.3 Halyomorpha halys | reverse complement strand
GATACATACTGTACACTGTACATGTTACTAGTTGATACATACTGTACACTGTACATGTTACTAGTTGATACATACTGTACACTGTACATGTTACTTGTTGATACATACTGTACACACTTCTGTTTGATGTATACTGTACTTGTTACTAATTCATACATACTGTACACGCTTATATTTGATGTACACTGTACATGTTACTAGTTGATACATACTGTCCACGCTTCTATTTGATGTATACTGTACTTGTTACTAGTTGATACAGCATAGAGCTATTTGATAGAGCAAAGTAATTGGTACTATACGTGCTAATAGTGTAAAGTAATTGGTACTATACGTGCTAATAGTGTAAAGTAATTGGTACGGGATCAGCTGGTAGAGCAAAGTAATTGCTACTGAACTTGCTATTAGTGTAAAACATTATTTAAAAAAAAAAAGAATAATAACTTTTTTTTTTTTTTCACAAATTGAGAGTAGCAAATTTATTATTTCATGTGACTACGTATCCTTAGGCCTTTCGTCTAGTGGGAGCAGAAATCTGCAAAAATTTGCGAAATCCATTCGTGTGAATTTTGCACGAAAACGCAGGAACAATTCAAAGCCGGGGGGGGGGGGGATCGATGGGTACTACTGCCTCAGCTGCGAACGACCCATGTAACACTTTGTTGCTGAGGGAGTTAAGCGACAAGCTTAAGTTAATAGGTTGGTTACCTCTTCAGATAGTTTGCCAAGTTCTAACCTATCCGCCATATTTACCTGGTATTGCCCCTTCAGATTGTAACTTTCTCCGCACTGTTAGAGCAGGATTTATATCGTATGAATTCGTATTTAGTCCAATCGATAGATTCGTGGATGGGCTCTAAAGATGGGACGTGTTATCCGAATGTTGCCAGAAAGATGGGAAAAGATAGTGTCTAGTAGATAGTATTAGAGAATACTTTGAATAACACGTAATTTACCGCTTTCACAATAAATTTATCATTTTTAATAGAAAACGGCTAAAATTTATTTGTTCCCCTATTCTGTGAATGTGAAAGCTCTATCTTAGTTATACCAAGATATTTTACGGATTTTGACCAATGGATCAGGGTTGAGATTATGGAAAAGTGATTATTTAGTTAGTTGGCGTTAAGTAAATGACCTGAGATTTGGTTACAAATTTTATCTAATAATTGTTGGCGATTGGCCCATTTCGTGGATTTAATTACAGGCAAACACGGGAGCAGTTTCGTTCTTTAACGACTAAAATATGAGTTTTGTTATTGATTGAATACAAAGCTACAATTCCTTCGGTAGAGAGGAATCAAAACTATCGATATCTTTACTTGCGATTTATCTCACAAAATGATAGCGATTTATATCTCATTGTTTGTTTATAGCCATTTATAGCTCTTGTTTGTTTTTGGTTAATGGCGTAAAGTAGCGCTGCCTTCAACACTATTTACTTCTTATTTATTTTTTCCTTTTTTCTTCTGTTTGATGTTTTATTTGTGCCAGTAAGCCATTTGATTAAGGGTTTCTGAAATATCTGGGTTTAATCCTAAATATTGTGGTGTGAGGTGAAATATGGGTATTTCTGGAAGATATGGCTAATTTTGAAATTTTTGTTACAATATTGACGTTTTTGAGCCGTTTTTTTTATAGATAAGATAGAGGTGAGTGAGCCTCGTGTAACCTATTCTAAGCCTAGTCAATACGCGTTAACTCCTAGAGCTTCTATATAATATTCCACGAAGAATGGCATTTATCTTTGATTTCATTTTTCGAAGGGTTGGCTCAGTACTGATGGAGTTAAAGTAGCTTTACCCCGTGCCTTGTCTTTAACTTATTATCTTTGTAATCTAGCTTTAATTTATGTAAAAGCATAACTTAAAGCTAGATTATACATAGGTATTTATCTTATACAGATAAGACAGGCGGAAAAGGAGATACTGAACTCAATAAAGGTAGTACTTTTTTCGCATCCATAGAGTGTTTTTCCGCTAACCTTTTACTTTTGTTTATCATTCCCCTGAAGACACGTAATGTAATTCATATATACAAAAAACTATGTACATATACTTGTAAATAAATATTGTCAGAAGGGAATTTCAAGGTAGGTGGTTTGGCAACTTAAAATGCCCTTAACCAAGGTTGTTTTTTATTTTTTAACTTTATTTCAAAGGCTTAGAACCCTTTTTCTATAATTGTATCTACGGGCGTGAACAGATCTTGAATCAAAGGAAAAAATGGTGGTAAAATCTTGATTTTTGAGTTGTTGTTTTTTTTATGTAAGGAGTTTTGCACATAATGATTCATATGTCTGTTAAATTAACAAGTTTTGGATAGTTTAATTAAAATTGTATCTGATATCATAGCTATCAATGTTAATAAACTACCGTGTTCTTTACATTTATTTTCTTAATAAAAATAGTTTAAAGCGAAGGTTATCGATACAAATTCGAAGCCCAACCTTAGACACAAGCCTGAGGATACCGATGTTAGCTACTTTCTTTTCTTCTGTGTTACTAATATCTAGTAGGCATTTCAGCTTTGCGGCAAACGGCTAACTTGTTCCAGCTTTGCTAGGACATGATGAAGGAGCCCGAAGATGAGCTGGTACAAGTAGGTATTTCCCGATAGGACATGGTGAAGGAGCCCGAAGATGAGCTGGTACAAGTAGGTATTTCCCGATAGGACATGTTGAAGGAGCCCGAAGATGAGCTAGTACAAGTAGAGGTATTTCCCGATAGGACATGGTGAAGGAGCCCGAAGATGAGCTAGTACAAGTAGGTATTTCCCGATAGATAGGCGGTCTATTTCGGATCTTCCTCTGCCCCTGGTGGTTATATTTAACAATTGGCAGGAGGGGGGCGACTTGGGGGCCCAGCCAGTCAGTTCCGTGGCTGCTATCCCAGGAGTACCTAGCTAACGTGTCTACCATGAGCACCGTCGAAGAGGTCTACGAGGGGGAGGTCACCCGCAAGGTGACCAGGAGGACCTCCTTCAAGATAGAGGAGGTAGGCCCAGTCTTCAATTCATAATGAATAACTAAAAAATAGAAAAAGGAATGGTTGAGAGATCCCCTCTTGTATACTATACTTAATAATGATGATAATTACACTCCTCAAAACTAAAAACAATAAGTAAACAAATAGAACTCCGTTTATACGCTCCAAGTCGGGACTTAAGAATAGCCGGTTAAGCAAGAAAGCTGTTTTATCCGGTTTTTAGTATCACCTGTTCAAATTAACTATAAAGAAAAATTTAAATATAAAAAAAATTGTTACTAACAAAATAACTTTCGAGTTTTGGATAAAAGAAGAAAATATATTCTTTTTTTGACCAGTATCATTTAGTAGTAATTGGTAATTATGGTTAAAAAATAATTATTTTTATCTTGCAATTCATTATTTTTTTATTTTAATATGATAATACTTTTACAGTTGTAAATAAACTTAATAAAGTAAAAAAAAAAAAAAAAATATGATGATTGGTGACACAATTTCCCATAATCTAAACATTAGGATCCTAATTAATTCAAAATGTCATTAAAGAAACTAAATAATTAAAGATGAAGCTACCGTTTAGTTACTAGAATACGAGAGGATTATTGTTCATTAGCATCTATGATCTTAAATATCTTAAGAATCGATACATAAGAATAGAAATCGATAGTTTGAAACCTCTTCTCACAGGTGCTACAAGAAACTCTTGTAAAAACAAAAATTAACTTAGTGCTATTAGGGGATCAAAGAAACGTACCAAAATTATTAAAACACAACTCTAAATTTTATAGATTTAATAAATGTTTGTCTTATTTCAAAATAAAAAATGCAGTTTGTATTCTATAAAACTGTACTTTCTGCTGTACAATAGTACATAAAGTGTTGCCCAGTTTACTTTTAAAAAAATCAATTGGTAAGGAACATTTAAAAAAAAAAACTATAGAAACCAAGCTATATTTAATTTTCATTAACATTAGTATTTTAATAAAAATAATGATAAAACATTGTATTAACTAGTTGCCAAGGAGAGGGTTAACATCAAATTAAAATAAACTTATTTACAATAAGTTCTAGAGACTTTACCTGTTAGTATAAAACATTACAGTAATATGAAAATCACCGTGGTGGCCAGTACCTTCTTACTTTATTGAACATTGTTAATTCCTTATCTAGATAACTCATCCAACTTCTTGTTGGTAATTTTGACCGTGAAATATCCAATAGATTGTTTTAACTTGCTCTAATAATAAGTGTAAGAGTTCTCTTGCTCAAGTGTCTAAGGGAGTTAAGGAGTCATCTTTGCAACCTAATGTCTGCAGTGCCACCAGTTATTTTTAATTTTGCGTTTTTTTATTAGTTTGGTTAAGAATTATGTTTTGAATTATTAGCCGTTTTAAACAAAAAAACAACATTCATTTTCACATTTTGCCAAAAAAGGAGGTGTAGTACTATACTAAGAAAATCGCACATACATCATGCGAATGTATATATGTTTTATGGTTACTTATACTAAAATTCAGTTTTCTTTGTGTTGTACATAATATTCATTATTATTATTATTTGGTCAATTTTATTTTATTATATCTTTCATATAGATTTATATTTTTTATATAGTATTTTATTTTATATATTTCTATATTAATAGTATTCTTTATTGTTATTGTTTTTTTTTCTTTTACTTTTTCTCTTTTTTCTGTTTTCTAATTCTGTATACTGAATACGTATATTGAACACTAGTACTTAGTGTTCTTAATTGGTGGCATATTGTATTAATTCTCCAAATAAATATAATAATAAAAAACAAAAAAAAAAACACTACATCTAAATTTATGAAACGAAAAGACATTTCTTGCCGTCATAAAACTAAGCCACTAGTCAATTTTATTAAGTAATGAAATATAAATTTTCGCTAGCTTAGTTCATACTTTCGGTTTTCGGCCTATAAGTCATACATCTTGGATCTCAGTGCAAAAGTTATCATAAGGAAAATTAAAGAACATTAAATTATGCCTCGAATAGATATCATAAGGTAATAATTGGATCAAATATTTTTTGGTGTATTTTAACTTCAGCAACCGTTGACAACGAACAACATTAGTTAATAAAAATTAATTTATAAAAAATAGTTTATTGACTTCATCCATATTGTTATTTTGTATTTTAAGTAATTGATTACATGAAAACTAGAATAATTAATTATTTATTTAATTATGTTTGTTGCAATTTATTTTACATGGTATTTACTGAAATGAAATAAACTAAACTAATATTATGTAGTGAAAGTAATTTTTTTTTCTTTTTAGTGCTTTGTTTTTTTAGTTTCCACTACGTTTCGGAATAATCCAAATTTCACAGGGGTAACATCAAGTATATAATAACATATAAAATCTGTAACTAAGTATGAAATTGTAATAATAACATAATGAAACAGTTTAAATAAATCAATTGGTATCTGCGTAAAGTCTCTACACTCTTTATTATATCATCAACAGTCCAACGTTTTGGCCATCCTCTGGGACAATCTTTTATTATACATTCAGTTTTAACAACAATGTTACAATTAATAATTTAACATACCTTAAATATAAATTACTCACATCCGGATATTTAAAATCGTTTTACAGGCTATTTCGACCAGGTCACTAATAACAAGTCATCACCCTATGGAACAATAAAATAATAGACAATCATTAATTATCAATATGCTTAATTTTGTCATAAATACATTAATTTTTAAAACTTTTAATTTTACATCAACTTAACACTATCAACTATCATATACATATGTTTATATAATAAAAAGTGTTGAGGCTTAACATGGATACCAATTGATTTATTTAAACAATAAATACCAGTCTCAAGAAATTAAAAAGATATATAGATATATATAATATAATATAGTTAAATACGAATTGATGAATTACATTAGTTAATTAAATATTTCTGGAGACCACGGGCATTAAAAGACCATTAATCAGAAGTGACATAGAAGGAGGCTCTTAGAGGTGAATTATATTGGAACAAAATAGTGTCCTTTGTGTGAATAGCTTCCTTGCCCAGAGTCCTGCCAAATATCCAGAGGTCCTGGTCAAGGATGAAGGATACCGAGGCTATTTCCGCCCGCGGATCTTTCCATCTTCTCCGAAAACAACTGTTTCATTCTAAAAGTAGTCCATGTAAACTGCGTCTACCATCTGTTGTTTGCCATCAGGGCAAATAATGCTTCAAGATCAGACCTCTCTCTCTACGCCTTATACATTTTCTTCATTCACAACAGGAGGCAATACTAAACGGGAAGTTCTCACCTTAAAAAACAAACAAATTAGTTATCTTGACCCTTTATCTTATGAACTTCAACAAAAGTTAAAATTTAAAGTAATTTTATAAAATATTTTAGGGGTAAATTGTTCAAACAGGGGCAATGCCGTGCATAAAAACAAAGAAAAAAGCCGTTATTCATCTTATTTTGTCTAACACATAATTCTCTACAAGTTTTTGGATTTGGAACTTTAAATCTGTTTAAACATAATTGATATAGATATTTTACAAAAACTTATTATGCAGTAATAGGAGCTATGCAATTTATAAAAAAATTAAAAATTGGCTAAAAATGAAGGAATTGGAAAAATTAGTAAATCAGAATTAACATAAAATGTTAAATTATAACATATATATTACTTTTTAAATCTGATTTCTGACCAGATCGGATGATGCAGGATGTTATTCTTTTGTACATATCTTATAAAGTATCTACAATGAACTTCTAGGACGGTGGCCCAAAAAAATTCGAAAAAGCATTAACCAAATTTCCATGTACTCTTTTCGGGCTAAAAACATTTCGTGGCAACCTTGTCTGGAAAAAAATAAAATTTGGTGTTAGGATTATCCTACAGTAGAGCGGTTGAAGACGTGAGAAATTAAGAAAAACCTTTCCAAGTAAATCCTCAAATGTATATTACCTATTTTAATTATTTTATTTTTTACACTTTTTGTGTTCACTTTTGGTACCCTCTTTAATGTTTATGACCATCAAGTCTACGTTTGGTCTCTTTTGGCACAAAAATACGTCAATATACAATATACAGTATGGGTTGCCTGTCGTATGATGGTGTAACTTGATTTTATTTATTTTTTACCAACCCTTACCCTTGTCAGTTTTAAAGCATTTTAAAATCAAGAAACATGATGAATTTTAACGAACTAAATAAAATAAACAAAGCTAATTCAAATGGATTTTGAAACGACGCGCTGTCACTTGCGAGTTGATAAAACTGTGTGGCGTCCTTTGAGCTTATTCATTTCTGTTGAACTGATCCTATTTGACTTGTTTTCTATGTTCTATGTCTATTTTGATGTTTAGCATGCTAGGCAAATAAAACAAATAGCATGGCGTAGCATGCTAATTGTGATATTACAAGTACTAAGGTGGCTAATGTCTTTACAATGAAAAGGTGGATGAAACAATTAAGAAAAAAATTGCAACGTAAATAAATGAAACATTTTATTATCCCAAATAACATATGCTATTTATGCTTACATCCTTTTTAATTATTTAATTAAACGAGTCTTTTCCCAGTGAGGGAATATTTTTATCATAAAGTTACCACTTTTATTTACAATAAAAGGAGAAGGAAAAAATCTTCTTATTAAACAGGAAATATAGGAGTGACTAGTTCTGCACATAGTCTCTGAAGACAGAAGTTAGCTCATCAGTTTTAATATATCGAAAAGGGGGACAATTTTCGAGAAAGGATAGGACCTATAAGAAGGACTATCCCTAAAGGAGGATAGTTGATTGGTCAACTAAAACGTATATTTCATATACAGCGAAAACTCAAACCATATCCTCCCATTTTCCTCCAGGGCCATATTTAGTTAGTTCAATGACTTTACTTACTTTACTACTACATTTCAATAGAATAGAAGTATTCCTGATGTTGTGGTAAATGTAACAGGTTTCAACATGCTAAACATTATAAGTATAGTTTTTTTCTGATCCCTCTAAAAACAGAAAATAAACATGAATTAATGCATTATGTGAAGAAGAATATAACTCAAAGTAAGTACTACCTTTTAATACCGTGGGTACTTGATGATATATTATTCTTTGTATTGAGAAGCCCTTTCTGTGGAAACTGTTACTATAATATCTGGAGTTGTATAAGTATACCATTGTGAGGAGCCCTTTCTGTGGAAACTGTTACTATAATATCTGGAGTTGTATAAGTATACCATTGTGAGGAGCGTGATTTAAGGCCCATGTTGGATGTCAAAATACAAAGGAGCTCCGTATTTTCTGAGCAGCTTGTTTTGTAACCTTATAATCTTTGCGAGATAATGAAATCTCCAACAGCTTCTTCACATCATCTTTCATCCACCTCACTTGTTCCTTCTCCTAGTTTTTTCTATTATTTGTATCCATTACTTTATTTGAATTTTAAAATGTCCAAAACAAAAACAACACGAATAACGACAGCAGACAAAATGGTGTAGAGCTGAGCTGGTCGGTTGCGTGAGGTCATTCTCCATTTAGTAGACCTAGACCTATTAGTAGACTCTCACCCATGTTGTATGTTATATCGTTTTAACATGCTAAAATAAGGAAATATTGCTCCATTTAAAACGCTTTAACATGTTCAACTAAAAAAGCTCATGAATAGCCCTGATATTATATTATCAACTCGCTATTGACCCAAGAACCACACAACTATAATATCTTCCAGATTATCTCCTCCATGCTTCTTCTACCGGAGAAATGGGCCGTCCTATTTCTATTTATAAACACTATCAGTTGTTTATTATGGAACTATTCTGATGTCAAAGGGTACCCGAATCAATTTATTGCTCTGTTTGAAGCGCCCTCGCGGGAACAATTCCAATAATACTCTGGAACATCTTTTACATGTCGTTTTATCTTGTTCCAAATTACCTAAAAAGGTTCTTTCTCATAAAAGGTTACTTTACATAAATAAATCAAGGTTTCCCAAATGTATCAGTAGTGGTAAGTCGAGAAATGGTCAAACTGTACATCACTCAAGCCTTGGAGATAAATAAATAGCTGTTTGTGTGGACAATATTAGCTGGGCAATTGCAACACAATACCTGTATTTTTTTCTGTCTGATAAATTCCACAGTTCATAAATACTTCTCCCATTTATAGTTCAACACATTTGGGCAGTTATAGGACATTGGGCAAAAGTCAAAATTCATCTATGGCAATCGTGAAATACTCCGAAAACCCAAAGATTTAATAATAAAAATATTCGAAGACTTGTAGCTCCACTCAACACAAACTGCTACATATTTCCAAGCAGCTTTGGCGAGGTCCTTCAAAGCCTTCCGCGTCAAGAGTTATTGGGACGATATGAACTGGAAAAACGCAAGCAGATTTCAAGTTCCCTCCTCCATTGGCTCTTAGACCAGTCTTTAAGTTCCCTCCTCCATTGGCTCTTAGACCTCCTCCATTGGCCCTTAGACCAGTCTTTAAGTTCCCTCCTCCATTGGCTCTTAGACCAGTCTTTAAGTTCCCTCCTCCATTGGCTCTTAGACTAGTCTTTAAGATCCCTCCTCTATTGGCTCTTCGACCAGTCTTTAAGTTCCCTCCTCCATTGGCTCTTAGACCAGTCTTTAAACCATGCCCATACCGATTTTTTGTTCTATTCTAAAAAGTTGTCTCTTGTCAGCTCCTTCTTAGATTTCTAAAAGTAAATTCTATTTTTCCTTCTGCACGCCTGCCTGTTTTGGGCTACTGCTTTCCAGTTTACTGCTTGTAGCTCTTTCGTATCTTTAATGATTCCGTCTGGTTTTTGGCCTTCCACGTGGTATCTTGCCTACGGTACTAGCAACATCATTGGTTTTTTAATATGTAAGAGAAGTAACATTCAAGAGATATTTAGGGTTCAAGTTCTGGATGGAGGGAAACATATCATATCGACTAAATGGAAAATACGAAAATGCTCGCTGTATGACACATATTTTGTTATATTATATTATATTTGCTATATTGAGGTAATATAATAACATTTTGGTCTACATATTTCGCTACATATTTTTCTAAATTCGTCGAAAAGGAATCTTTTGCTTTAGAATTGGAAATAGAAGATACCAAGGCAAGAATATCAATCCAAAATAACTTAATAGTTTCAACGAACCTTAAACTTGAAAATTATAAATAAATTTACTGCAAACATAAAATATTTCACCCATAGCTAAACGACTATGTGACAGTTTTACTTGTAGCTAGATATATGCCTTTGCAGACATGGCTTTATTTTTAGATCGTGTCTCTATGCAGTGATAGGCGGAGTCGTAAGCCCTATGTACGTGTAATTTAACGAAAAGACACGTCTTTTGATCCATTTTCATGGCGATTTTTTTCCTTAGTAAAATTAATACACGAAAAAATATGAATTTTGTTTTTCCTTCATCACTTTGATTTAACAGTTAAATATAATAATTTAGGGAAAGTAGTTAAGGAGAATTGAAAAGAAATGATTATCAAAAAGAATAAATAATTAAAACTTCAAAGACAGAAATTAAGAGAAATACATTTTTTTTTTTAAACCTAAAACTAAAATATTAAGGCTGAATAAAGATGAAATATTTAAGGTTCATTCATTTGAACTGACTAATAAAATGATTATTTACCAATAATTGTTTTTATATTACCCTAATAGAATAATAATCATAAGTCATAATTATTTTTGTTACTATAAGCCATCGTGGAACCGATACTCCCCAGGCCCATTTCATAGCTGTTAATATTAGTCCATAAATACAAGTCAGTCGGATGTGGTATTTTTGGATCTGATTGTCTTCCTAACTTTAAATTATTTTTAAAATTTTATAAAATCCCAATTTAGTCTTAAACTATGTATCATTTTTTTCTTGCAAAAAAGAAATTGGCATTAGTGTTTAAAATGGTGATTGCGACTGTTCTTAAACAAATGTTTTAACATTTTTAAACTCTGGAGAATAGAAATCCGGGTTTGTTGTAAAAGGTTTTGCTAACATTGAAGCATCGATTCTAGGCAAATTTTTACTTTCTGCTTTTATGAAACCATATTCATAAAACTTTTTACAGCAAAATACGTAACCATTTAGAAACGACTAGAAAGTGTGAATCGCTATATTAGTGTGGTTTGCTTATGTCTAAATGACGTCACATATGAATATATCCATGGTGACGAGTGTTTTGCTTCTAATCGTACTCGTTCCTTCTAGTCTTATCTATAATAATTAAAACATACATTATTGAGTTTCTGAATTGACTGACAGTAATATTATAATTATTTCAATTTTGTTTTCTATGTCGTCAAATAGCCTATTGTAGTAGATACAAACTAAAAGGCTAATTGTATAATGTTAGTTTATTCTTTGTTTCGAAGCAGAAACAGTAAATTATACGACAAGTTCTATATAAGTCTGTTTTAAATAAAATATTAAACTTTAAAAGGTACTATTAGATTGCCAAACCTAGAGATATCCAGTTCTGAAATACTAGACCACGAATTCTTGTGATCCGTTCTCCGAATGAAAATAATTCGCCAGTTTTACGTCAGATCTTGAAATAGTTTTCCAAGTCTATTTTCTGAATCTCTTTAACTGTCTTCATTAACGCTCAGTTTTAGGTGCAGTTTACGTAAAATTGCAGTATGTCAGGATGCCAAATTATAAATTTTGTAAAAATATTTAATGAAGTAAATCTACAATAATAATCTATTTTTTAATATATATAATACATATTATTTGTAACAATTTTACAAAAAATAACTCCAACTTTAACAGTTTACAATAATAACCATTATATTACTACAAAAGTATTGTTATATGAGTGTTGGAATAACAGCAACCCCGATGTTCAAAGTGTAAGTTAACTTCCTCTTTGAGCTGAGGGATTATTGACTGTTAAAGCGCGATTAAAAATCCGGAATTTCAGAATAATCAATGATACATAAATAAAAGCCTATTTTCACATTAACTTTTTTACTTCTTCAGACATATTTCGTTTTCTTGGTCTTTTTTTCTGTGTGATTTTTGTTGGAACGAGTTAAAAAAGGTCGAAAATTAAAAAGTTATTCGTACCCTATTTTAAATAATCCAATAAATGCAGAAAGGGGGGGGGGTCGGTTATTATATGGCTAATTCAGCCTTACTTCCTGCCACAAAATCCCATAATAGCGTGAAGACCACAACACTTACGTCATTACGATCATGTGTTTCAAATTTTTAATTAAGTTAGCGCCTTTAATACTCATAGAAATTGTGAAATTCTTTAAAATAATAATAATAAATAAATAATGCGACTCTTGAAGGATCATGAGAACATTACTTCATGAGAAAGCACTGTTTTTAAAAATAATGGATATCCAAGGAGATGATTTTTTTTTCGGTTCAAGATCACGCTCAATCGCCAGATTTCCACAATAATGGTTATCCACTTTCTGAGGTTATATGGACCCCAAGAGGGCTCCAGAACTCACAGGGTTGACTTATAGTTACAGTGTAACAGAAAATAATTATCTGCCACAGCCGGATTCGAACCCATGGGTCCATGGAGTTAAAAGTCTAGTGCCTACTGTGCCACCACGCTCCCCTCTTAAAAACTAATATTTTTTTCATGCAACTTGCTAAAATTTAACGTTTTTTTAGCCTTATCTACTACTATATGCTACTATCTACTACTACTACTACTACTATATGCCGTGTAAACTGCTATTGTTTTTTAACCTAAAAAATACGAAACTATGCATTTGCATTCTTAACTTTGTACTATGTTTATATCAATATAATTTTTGTTTCAGTGTATAATTTCTTATGAATGGGATACCCATGAAGCTATTTAGCTATGGATTTAGAAGCCTAGCTACATAGACTATAAGAATTGCTCAAGGATGTAGACAGATATAGCCAGCTAGGCCTGGTCTCTATCAGCGTCTGCTCTCTATATCTTTATCTTTACCTCCATCGGGCATTATGGAATAACACTCTTGTCTTTTATTTATCCTCTTTGTCATTGTTTACTCAGCTCTGTGGTCTAGCTAAAAGGATTTTTATGAGGAAACCAGGACTGGACAAGCGGCTGGATCGTGAAAGTACCGGAGCCTGATGAATAAAATATACCTCTAGAAATGATATTAAAAATCAGTTTATATTACACTTAACCCGAGAAGGCAGAGCTAGTGGTTCCAAAGCTATTACTAATTGGCTTATTAATTTCATAAAGTAACCAATTTAATTTTTTTTTTGCCCATAAATCCTAAACGGTGCATTCCAGCGAAATTTTATAATACGTCCGGGTGGCAGTTGATAGAGCTACAGATTTGTAATAAAAAAAAAAATTAATGGTAACTGACGTTTCGCTCCGCTTTACAGGGCTTCATCAGGGATAAATGAAAACATTTTATGATGTGATAAGAAATTAGAATATATATAAGTTTTGAATGAAAGAGATAAATCAAGTCAAGAAAATATAAATATAGATGAATAGAATTATACTATTACTGTTATTAATAATACTATTATTAATGTTATATTATAATTATTATATAATTGTGTTATAATGTTATATTATTAATATGTGATAGAATTTTAAAATACAGAACTACAGTAATAAATAGTAGAACAATACTTATTATAAAAAGCAATAAATATGGTATGAAAAAAAATATAATTGAAAAACAGATAGGTGAAGTAAATGTGACATAAGCTAGATGGGATAACAGGTAACAAGAATATATTGAAAATAACAAAAATAATAACAGTAACAGATAATAGGAAAAGATATTTACCCGGGGCCTAGATTTAAGAGTACCGAGGGCGAGGAAGCAAAAGGGTGAGTCGTGGGTACCCCACCAAAAGACATTTCCTTACCAATAAGAAGAAACGATTTGTTTGATATACATAAACCAACAAAATCAAACGTTTAAAGGCGTCTCTATACGTTTGCCAAACAATGATGAATTCTCGGATGCGCAAGCGTGTGGTTGGCTTATTTGGATTGGATAGTACAAGTTGGCCTGAATTTGCGGCCGA
The DNA here is from genome assembly GCF_000696795.3 of Halyomorpha halys. NCBI lineage: Eukaryota > Metazoa > Arthropoda > Insecta > Hemiptera > Pentatomidae > Halyomorpha > Halyomorpha halys. The sequence continues at coordinate 567,960 of NW_027113828.1, read as the reverse complement.
CCTGTGGAGTATCGGTTTTAGGGCACAAATCAAACAAACGTTTGTTTTCATATTGCTTTCTTTTTTAAAATTAGCAATTTTTTTTATAATTTATTTATTGTTATTTACAACTGTATACATATATACGCATCAAGTAAATTTTCTGTAAGTGATATTATGAGATGTGGAAAATCTGCCCATTGATAGAACTACAAAAACATTTCTAGAGAAGATCTCGAGGCCATCTCCTTCTCAGACGCCTAGGAGGTAATGAAGGAGAAGCCAGATTAGAATCGAGTTGGTTTGGGTGGTTGGGAAGTTTATCATGGAAGGATTGGTATCTGGTTCTGGCCAAATCTGCAACTTATGGGACATTGAGGTCCTGATGGATGATTTGATTTGTGACAAAGTAATGAGCATTGAGAATTTTACGCAGGATTTTGGACTGTAAGGATTGGATTCGGGAGGAATTCGATTGTTTAGTGGAGCCCCAAAGCACAACTCTGTACGTCCAGATAGGGTTATAACAGTCATGTAGATCAGTCTTTTGTAATGGTTCGGAACTTTGGACCGCCTGTCTAGTAAATTACTATTACAATAGTCGGAATTGACGAGCAGTGTCCTGTCTTTTGTCCAGATGTAGTCCTAAGTAACGGATCCGTTCAACAGGAATAAGTGAGGTATTATTAAAAGATACTGTGGGGCAAGACAAAGGTTTACGACGAAGGGTAAATGTGATTTGGTGGGATTTATTGGAATTTATTTTAATCCTCCAGTTTTGGCACTATTCTTCTTGGGTGGTGATGTAGGATTGGAGGGATTGGAATATAATGGAAGGATCATTATTTACAGATAATAAGTATCGTTAGCAATTTAAAGAAATATATA
>NW_027113828.1:554356-560558 GCF_000696795.3 Halyomorpha halys | reverse complement strand
TTTGGAGTTTACGAGGAATTGTTCGTAAACTGGCAGGGGGGAGTTACAATCAGGGTATAGGTATTATGACTCTTAATACCTAAACTCCCCATGTCAACATACCAGAATGTATATATATAGGATTAGAGAGTAGAATAAAGTAGTATCTCAGTGAACCTCGTGCGTTTCATTTAGTGTCCCTACTTTCCTTTTTTTTAACTTTAAGGCTCTGGCTCATCATAACTCTATATATATATATAAACCATTTTATTAAGTCACAACCTTTATATAATTATAATTAAAAACACTTATTTCGTATATTTACAGCGGTGGCACGATGGTAAGGCACTGTGCTACTAACTCCAAAGACCCGGATTTGAATCCGGCTGTGGCAGATAATTATTTTCTATTTCATTGTAGTCGTGAGTCAACCCTCAAGGTGGGTTCACACAGCCTCATAAAGAGGGTACCCATAATTGGGGAAAAACTGGTGGTTGAGACTGATCTTGAAAAAAAAAAAAAACAGTTTGTATAACCGTTGTTCTAAAAATAGTGTTTCCTTACAAAATACTGAACCCATTACCCTTAGCATTATTATTATTTCTAATATCTTAATTTTATTGTCCCCATTATAAAACATTGTACGGTAACACTAAAATTCTTATATATAATGACATTTCAATTTTAATAATTCCTAATTTTGTAAGTTAAGTAAAGTAAAAAAAAAAAAAAATAGTAAATCACAATTCATTGCAATGACCCAGGTCTTCGTAAGGTATTTTGAAGAAAAAACTGACATGTTCAACTAGAGGAGCTATCTTGTCAAAATATAATAATTCATTCTTTGAAAATTACCTGACACTCGATAATTAATGATAAAACCTGAGGTATATGTTCATTAATTATCTTGGAGACACCTTTCCCCCGGCCAAGGTACAAAGTCCCTAAAATAGACGCAATGATATGTTTTGTTTGAAACTTGACGCCATTGCTAACCCTGCCAGGGCTATAACCTAAATCTGTTCATAATATATTTACTTTTGAGCAGGTTACGACGTATTAGCAAACAGGGTAATGTCTTTAGTCCCTATACTAGTTGGTGCATTGCGATCCAGCCAACGGCTCAACCAAATTAGCCACTCATATCCTGCGAGTGTTTTAAAAAATTAGAGTTAGAAATCTTATTTTCCTGATTTTTGACCGTTAGACGGACTTTAACGTGACATATACTGTCACCTATCAAATATAAGACAGTAATGTCATGACAGTTGATGTTTTCAGTACAATAGCTGAACTACTGTGACATGTACTTCCAGCTATCACGCTAAACCTAGTGTGACAGCGTGAAAGACTCCTGCTTTATACCTTCAGTATTTTTTTAGCCCTAGAAGTGTTTGGGAAGTACTGCTCTAGAAGATGAATGAACGCTGAATGAATGAATGGATGAATGAAGAGAGAGTACAGTCTTAAGAGTGGAGATTGAAATGTTTGTTTATGTTAGTTGATGTACGGGATACCCAACAGGAAATGTTTAGAGATTACACTGTAAGTGAATAAACTGAGCTTAATTTGTACCTCTCTAACAACGCTCTCAAATCATAGCGTCCCGAACTTTAATGTAATTAAGACAGGAGGTATTGATGAATTCTTGATAACCTCAAATGAGCGTTCAGGTAGTCGTCTCTAAAAGAAGGATAAACATTTATATTAGGGGTATTCATGATGTTGTGTTAAATGTTATATGTTTTACCATTTTAAATGTTATAACTATAGGATTGTGAGCAGCCCTATTTGAAGTCATGTTAAACGTTAAATGCATAAGAACCCCTAGCGGATTTTCTCAGCAACTTGTTGTATAAGCCTTTATGTTTATAACCTTCCTTCCAGACCCTCATGTTATTGTTTACTTCAGTTTTGGTTTAAGTAATTAATTAAAACATGCCTAGAGTGAGTGAAAAGTGGAATTTGTGTGAAAGTTTAGCTTATTAGTGTCTTATTGATCTTCAAACTTGTGAAGAAGAGAATGAAGATGAGCTAATTGACAACTGTATTGAAAGTCACAACAACTAATATGGCGGCGATCTCAACTGGTCTATTGTGTGACGTCATTCTCGATTTAACTGACCAAGTAACAGACTCTCAGCCATGTTAAATGTTATTTCGTTTTACCACGGCAAAAGAAGCCAATTTTTTTCGATTTAACACGAGTTTTTCCATTTAACACGCTTTAACATAGATCATGAATACCCCTATTGTAGAAGAGTAAAGGATAGCTTCCCCGAGTTAAAATAAGAAGGCATTTAGTTCAACAAGAACAGAAGGAAGCTACGCACTCCACAGAACTAACTGAATCCTCAAAACAATCAATGGGAAAATAATCCCTTGAAGGTCGAGAAACAAGAACAGACCGTAATTAGTTTAAACCTGAAATAAATAAAAATAAAATGACAAAGTGGCACTGAAAAATCCTGAGGTGATTGCATTTAAATGGTGGTTGCTAATTTTGATATATGCAAGTCAATCGGTCATTTTGCATTTTTAATTGCACTCAGTTATGTATTTTTGGCTTTCGAAGGTAAAATAGAAAACTATCTTAAAATAAAACACAATCTATAAGATAGAAAAATTTGCAGATACGTCATTTTTGCACTATATAAAGAGTCATTCTATTCTTGTTTGACCATTTTCTGTCTTTTCGGCTTGAACCAATTTATTTAAATTTTCCTTTGGGGTGGGAGGGAGGGTTGGAAGGAATGTGAAATGAAATATATAAGCTTTTTGACGAGTAATGCAATGGATTCTAAATTGTGAGTGGTTTTCCTTAAAATGTTTTGTTTAAAAAGTCAGAATATTGGGGAGTGTTATCGCCCCCAGTGGACGGTTCACAAGTTGACCTGCGCTGATCGGAACAGAAACAAATAAAAATATATTTAATCTTTATTTTTTTCATTGTTGTTGGCTCTTAATGTTTTATATAAGCAGTTATTTAGTTAACTCAGAGGAAAGCTGTCCTCGTGTTTTACACAAAACTATATGCAGGAGTGTCACTAAAGTTTTTCAACCAGTGTTCAACTGAGAGATCGTCTGTTAAAGCCTACTAGGGCCCTGTTTGATAATAAAGTACAAACTAATACTATTAGTCTTGTCGATTTATCTTAATACAATTACACTGACAAACAGTAACTTGTACTTTAGTACTTTTTAACTCCTGGAATATCAGGATCTAATAGTCCTCTCTATTATGAAAAAAAAAATATTAGTGCAATTACCACGTTGTTTCTATACTTGTAGTATTTTGAACTAATACTATTAGCTTTCATTATGAAACAGGGCCCAGTTGGTGCAAAAGGAGCATGTTTTGGGAGAGGACTTTCCCTGAGAAAATATGACATGTCCCTCTAATTCCTAATCAGGAGTGTTACCAATGTTTTGGTTCATATTATTGCTAAAATCTCAAATCAATGCCCCAAAATAAGCATTCTCATAATCCAGTTTTTCAAGCCTACGTTCTCTAAGCTATACCTTAGAACCTGTTTTCTATGAGATTAAAATAGTATATAGTAGTCTATTTGAGATCAAAATAGTATATAGTAGTCTATTTGAGATTAAAATAGTATATTGTAGTCTATTTGAGATTAAAATAGTATATTGTAATCTATATGAGATTAAAATAGTATATAGTAGTCTAATTGAGATTAAAATAGTATATAGTAGTCTATTTGAGATTAAAATAGTATATAGTAGTCTATTTGAGATTAAAAAAGAATAAAAAATAAACCGGAACAAACAATAGCTGTGATTATAATCAATGTGTTGTCATCGGTAGATAATTTTAGTTTCCAATGTAAGGATCAAAATAAAGATAAGCTAGCTAATGATTAAGGAACATTCATAGGTATAACAACATCAGAAAAGGAAATATTTAATTCATTAGAAAATATTAGCTATATTTAGTATAAATATCCACTATCAGTTCAAATTTCCATATTGAATTTATTAAAATATCTGTATGCTTAAAATATTGGGGGCCTAATTATCGATATTTTGCCGATATATCGAATTACTATTTCCGGATTTTGAAAATTATTATTTATCAATATTTACATCCCAAGAGAAAATATTGATTAACTCAAAACTGGAGTAAATATTGGCGTGCTTCTCGTTACGTCATTGGCTTGTGTTTTGTTTACGGTAAATTAATTCTAAATTTGTGCTGCATAAGCCCAGATCAGCACCAGTGTGTGAAGTTGTGTGAAGTTTCGTAAGGGAATAGATGAACTGTAAAGCTAAATATGAAACGTTCCCATAATATAATTCTTGAGTGAGCATTTTATTTTCAGGAAAATAAAAACAAGATGCTTATTCCGAATTAGGATTTTAGTAATAAATAATAACGAGTTTGAACCCAAACAATATTATTCCGTTTCAGGGGAAAAACCGATTAAGACGGAATGACATTCATATCGCAAAGAAAGATGCTTTTGATCGGCGGCCAAGCTGTACTCTGACATTTCCTCTGACAACTGGATGAAATATTTGAGAATGAGATTTAGCTGATATATTATTTGAGTATTCTAAAGCCGATCGCTTCTCAAAATAAAGCGATTATCTGCTCGGCTCGCGGATCTTAAGGAGAGCTTTCAGTTATCAGGAAACCTCGCATTTCGAGTTTGAATTGAATAAACTTTGAAGTATATTTCAAATTATTCAATTATGGGAATAGTCCGATGAAATAATTTAATTTATTTCCGACTCTACCTACAATACATTTAGTAAGGAAGAGTGTGTACTTATCAATTGATAAGGTCAAAATGGGAATAGTCCGATGAAATAATTTAATTTATTTCCGACTCTACCTTCAATACATTTAGTAAGGAAGAGTGCGTCTTTATCAATTGATAAGGTCAAAATAAGTAATGAGATTACTTCAATTTTAATCCTTTAGTGCAGGCCGGAATGGAAGCAATCCTCTGCCGGGAATTTGAGAAAATATCGATGACTTACTTAATAGTCGTGCTGAGTAAATTTCCTTTAACTTTATGTTAGAGGAAATTTATTTTAAATAGTTGAAGTTATATTACATATATAAATAGTTGACCTTAAAATTTCAAATTATGGATAAGATGTTGAGCGGCGTGGTCAAAAGTTAACAACTATTTTTGTTTCTCTTTTGACCCTAGCCCGGACCGTCTTCTCTATAGTACAATTAAAGGTTCTCTCTTTTATGAACATTACAACTTTTTAATTTTGTATTTCATAAAGCTACTGAAAATACAGTAAATAAAGTACACCACTGTAAAGTAAGCCATAGATGTGTATTGATAAGAAACTAAATGATTTATTGTTTGCAGTAGTGTGTTTTTACTTGCAGCTATGGGTAACATCCCACATCTGCAAACGCCCATATTGCCCAAAAGGCAGGGTAGGGTAGAAAATAAGTAGATAAAATTCAATTATGTAATAATATAAAACTTTTATTTTTCTTTGCTATAATTCTTATAGGAGAGTTGAGAGGGCGCTCAGAACTATTCATAGTGGATCAGTACTTTCTAGTGCTCTTTTCATGTATTAGACTTTTATTTCCCTCTGACTTTTATGGATTTCTTGATTGCCTCCTTTCTATACCGTTTATTCCTTTCGTAACGACGTACAGCTAGTTCTTGTAGGATTTGTCACTACCCTCAACAACCGTAGGGTAGTTGCCTATGGAGTGAAATTTTCATCCTACAAGGTTTTAGAGCTAGTTCCCGTTAATCTCATCCTATTAAATCATTCCCTAACCAGCTTACTAATCTATACCAACGCTCATTGTCAAGGCCCCCTGATTTCGAGCACCCCACATCTTCAATTGGTGCCAGAACTAAATCATTATACCCAATTACCTCGACAGAGTCATGCACATGCACTGACGGTTTGCTGAAATATTTTAGAAAACATCTATAATTTAATTATCATTATAATTTAAATTATACTGTATTATGATAATATTATTTTATGAGATAAGTTCATGGACCCCAGAGGAAGAGGAGAGGAACCGCAGATAGGAGCTACCTCGATGCAAACTGAGACTGCTAAAAAAATAAGGTGGAGTTGCCAACAGTCAGTGGATCCAGTATAAATAGCTAAAGCACTTTCACAACCGCGTCTGGTCCAACCAAACTCCACTTCATTATAAACGGTGCCCATCAATTATCAATCCAATTCCAATTTGAAAATATATATA
>NW_027113828.1:550591-554238 GCF_000696795.3 Halyomorpha halys | reverse complement strand
TTCTGTCGTTAAGCATGCTAAATCTGAAAATTTAAAAAAAAAATGTTTTCTGTCTATGACGTCTTATTTCCAAACAGGAATCATTTACGTTAACTTCATGTCGTCGTTAATCTATTAAAAAACAAATTCTCTATTGATTCTTTCCATTTACAATCTTACTTTTGCAACCGACTACATCAAATATATTAGTATATCTAAAATGGATTGGTTCGAACCTTTGCCAAACTTGAAAAATTTCAACTATTGGACCGATTTGCAAACAGTTTTTTAACTAAAATATTGTCTTTTGATATGGGAAGGTTTAAAGCTATTGAAATCCTCGATTTTTCTGGTGGAAAAAACTTATGAACAAAATTAAACCTTATTCACGTGTAGCTAAATTTTTTGTTTGTCAATTTCGTTTTTCGTTTGACGGCATAGGTTTTAAGATTGTAATTAAATTCCTAAAAAAAAAAAAGTAAATAAATCGAACTATTACTGACAAATATATTAAATATTTTTGGCAGGTTCTATTTTGTAGAAAATTTGTACATATAATAAGAAAGATATATATATATATATGTTACTCTGATGCAATACTAACATAACTAACCTTCGATAATATGGATTTTCAAGATTTTTATCTTATAAAAATTTATCAATCTAAATTAAAAATTTTCTTAAACCGACGTAACAAGCTAACAGATTAAGAAAAAAATTATAAATGTTATCAAAGTTGGCAGAGCCGGGCAGTGAGTCTAATTCCAGTTCCTTTTTCTCTCTCACAAATGGCTTTCTCACGTCTTCTGTTGGCACCTCTCAGCTCGGCTAATGTTTTGAAGAATAGAAAAAAAAAAAATTTTTATTTGTTTTCTCTTGTGAAATATCTTCGGTTAAATGCCTATTTTATAGCATTTATGTTAACTGCCTACCTCATTTTCATATCTTAGCATGCAATTTGAGGTGGTACAACTTCTTTGTGATCTTTACTATTTTAAATAGCTGCTAGAGTTTAAAACTAATTATTTTTCCAGCTATCAGAGCCGTTATCAATTGTTCATTCAAGAATAAGGGTAGTGTCCATATCAATTGTTCATTCATAAATAAGGGTCATATCCATGGCGATTATTCATTCATGAATAAGGGTCGTATCCATGGCAACTTTAGCTAATAGTTTCCGCTATAGCTAATTTTTACCCGACTCTGATAGCTGGAGAAATTATTAGTTTGAAAGAGCCAGCGACAATGGGCCAATTAGGACAATTTTTGTGCAATAGATTGAATGAAGCTTTGTTGAGCGAGGCTTCTCGTTCGATAGCATTATTCTACGATCTGCAGCAACGGAATAGTAATCATAATTCTCAGAATGAGGCCGCGGTGTAGTGTAAGATATACATGAGGTTCTATGAGCGTCCTCGGACAACTGTTTGACTCCTGATCTTCCACTACTGCTAAATCAAAGATCTTTAATTTATGTTGCATAGAAAAAGAAAAATTAGCAGAATTCACTCAAGTACAAAAGGATGAACAATTAATAATGAGGTGCCATAAGTAGTCCAGGAAAATTAGCTTAAAATTTCGCTATAGCTGAGAGTAACCTTCAGCTAATTTCTGTCAACGCTTTCTTGTCGTGATGTCAAAATGTTTGAGAATATGATGGTCAAAAGTTTAGCACTCCCTGGGGGTCCGTAGCCATAATATCTAACATTTTTAAGTTATTACTAGAGTCGATCGACAACCTTAAAGAAGATACAGAAATATTCAAATTACAAAATAATTTACACTGACGGCTCCAAACAAAATGAAAATGTTGGTTTTGCAATAATAATACATGGGACACCCAAAAGATATAAATTACCCACATACTTAACAATATTTACAGCTGAACTTCAGGCGATTTAAACTGCACTTCTTTTATCCATAGAAAGCGAATATGTTTGAGAATCATTTGTACAGATTCAATGTCTGCACTCCAGAGTCTATCAAATTTCAGTCAAAGCGGACCTACGATAGACAAAATTCACAATTATATAGACATACCAAAACATCTTTAAAAAACTTTATCCTTTCTCTGTAATCCAGGGCACTCAGGAATAGCTGGAAATGAGGCAGCGGATAAACTGGCTAAAGAGGCTGCTACAATGAACGTTCCACCACTCCAAATTTACGAGCTGAAAGACAAACGCATTTTTAAGGAACAGAATCCGAAAAAGTTGGGATTCAATGTGGGCTGACGTACCACTCACCAATAAACTAAGAAATGTTAACAAAACACACAAAAGTGGACAAGTGCCGTAAGGGGAAACAGGAGAGAAGAAGTGGTTGTTGCAAGAGTAAGAATAGGACATTCCAAATTAACACACCTCCACTTAATCACAAAAGAGGACCAACCTATCCTGTCTCTAAAGACTCAGCAGAATCCATAGACAAAATAATAAAATTTCTGAAAGAAACTCAACTTTATACTAAAATATAATCCACCAATATCAACCAGTGTAAAAAGAAATTGGTCTAAATTCAACTATCAAAAGTCAAAGACAAAAAGATAAATGAAGTAAAAAGGGTGTAATAACCTAGATATTGAACGCCCTTAATAAAAATCTAATGTAATATAATTGACAACTTTTAGTACGGTAGATTTTTGTTATTACTAGAGTTGACCGACAACCTTAAGTACGGTAGGTTTCTTGTCATTACTAGAGTCGACCGACAATCTTTAGTACGGTAGGTTTCTTGTTATTATTAGAGTCGACCGACAACCTTAATTACGGTAGGTTTCTTGTTATTATTAGAGTCGACAAACTAAGCAATATTAGCCAACATCAGTTATATGAAGTTCTGTCCGTACCCTCACGGCGGATCTTAAAATTCTCTTTATATATGTAACACAAAACCTTATACTTAGAGCTGGATAAGCTATCTTCACAATAGGATGTGATGTATAGTTTTTGTTTCTTTTATATTATCAAATATGTAGTGACCTTTTTGTTTTGTTTTTATATTCTGACGAATAACCTAGATTGGCGATATTGTTTGTTATTTATGTTGGTTGGTTGTTACTGTTTATTTAAATGATTTTTAACTCACTATTTTTTAAAAATAACTACATTGATATATTAACTCTATTTGTACGGGGGTCGCCCTATAAAAAATAAATAGATTATTATTATTATTATTATAATAATGAGAATATTGTTGACTGTGGATAATATATATGAGGAGAAGATGGTTGGGGTGTGGTCAGAGAATAAAACAAATAACTTAAATAACTTATTTATTAGTCCCAACTTGTTGGTTAGAATTTCTATTATTATTATATTTTTAGGTTTATTGCCAATAACATTTGAAGTATTGAAAGTAGTTGAAATAGCATTGCTAGGTTAATAAGTTAAGGTTGATTAGGTATAATATCTGTATTATATGTGTGAATGGTTGCTTACGTATAACATTTGTAATATATGTGTAAATGGTTGCTTAGATATTACATCTGCAATATATGTGTAAATGGTTGCTTAGATATAATATCTGTGTAAATGGTTGCTCAGATATAATATCTGTGTAAATGGTTGCTTAGGTATAACATCTGTAATATATGTGTAAATGGTTGCTTAGATATAATATCTGTGTAAATGGTTGCTCAGATATAATATCTGTGTATATGGTTGCTT
>NW_027113828.1:546607-548371 GCF_000696795.3 Halyomorpha halys | reverse complement strand
CTGTCTGGTCCATTATGATTGCTGTCTGGTCCATTATGATTGTTGTCTGGTCCATTATGATTGCTCTCTGGTCCATTATGATTGCTCTCTGGTCCATTATGATTGTTGTCTGGTCCATTTATGAATCGTCACTCGCTCTTTGAAATTAGAAACAGCAGGTTAGTACCAGAAAGATTTAGATCTAACCTACTGCCATACAATTCGCCAGTTGAAATTTCCACACTCCAGACTATCGAGAACTAGAACTGAAAATCACAATACCAGAGAAATGTAAACAAAGTACAACATATCTCACATCAACAACCCAAAATACTAATCAAGAGGCGTTTTTGTTTAAAATATTCAAATAGAAATGAAAATAATGCTCCCCAAGCAAAGCTCTGAAGGAAGGAAGAAACTAGAAAAAATTATTTTAAATATTGTACGGTATAAAACATTTTTTTATGTGTCCAAATAATATAAAATTCCTATTAGTAACGAATGGAAAGAGCAATTGTTTTGAAAAATTATAACTGATTGTCATTATCAGTAGAGGAAACGAAAATCTATGTCTATATGTGGTACGAAGTCAATTAGTGGAGGTTCTGTTATTTGGTTGATTTTTAAATTTAAAATTAAGCCAATTTGTTTTCCGCAACGTTACATTTTAGTCCTTATATCTTTTTGTTTTTGTTTTTGTTTTTACTTCATTCAAATATGCAATTATGTAATTTATCATTAAATATGCAAAATTTGGTTATTTTCACTTGACTGAACTGATTGGTAATGATTCTCGATTTCAGCTGTTGTGCTTTCAATCGATGGGATCATTTAGCCCACTCCGTATTGGTATATGATTAAGATATTATGTATTCAGTGAAAACTATATTAGAACTTAATAATTATAAGTAACAAGCAACACTTTATTATTACACATAATGTCAGTTATAGTTACAGCATGAAACAGTTGTTTGGGCGATAAATTTATAAATTAAGTTGTACTGTTCTAATTTTCTTTACTTTTCAAAGTTAATTTAAGTTAGTTTAGTTATTGTACAATAAATAACTAAGTGCAGGCTATTTTAAAGGGCCGCCTCATCCTCAACTGCGCATGTCTAGAATTGCTATTGTTTGTGTTATCACCAGAGTTGGATAGAAAGGAATTTTTACGAAAACGGCTCAGTGAATTTTCATTTGAAATAACATTTACTACAAGTTCTACTATTTCCACATTTGCGATTTAACCCCTTAACGCACAGTTTTTTTGCGAAAAACTAGCCAAAAAAATCAATTTTTTAAACGTAAAAAATAAAATTTAGAAGATGACAAAAATAACTAAAATTTTAATTTTGGATTTTGGATATAGATCATAATACTTAATACATAATAGCTTTCTATGTAACCATAGGCTAAAGCTATATATAGAGGATTATTTTAGAGAATAAATCATTGTTATTTATTTTATTATTATCACATTTTTATTTTCAATTCTCGATTATATTTGAATGTGAAAAATTATAGCTGGATAAAATACGACGCTGCTAGAATTATCTGAAGTGTGCACAGTTCGGCCTGTGTTAGCACGCTCGAATCGACTCGAGCGTACAAGTTAAGGGGTCACTGAACAATAATAAGTGATAATAATTATATCAATAATATGATAATAATAATTATATTAATGTGCGAAATCTTTTACAGATAATAATTATATTAATGTGAGAAATCTTTTAGAGATAATAATTATATTAATATGCGAAATCTTTTAGAGATAATAATTATATTAAT
>NW_027113828.1:542594-544727 GCF_000696795.3 Halyomorpha halys | reverse complement strand
GTCGAAACGTCGGCATAAAATAAATAAATATGGTTTTGTTTATTTATGTTGTTCTTTGCTGACCGCACCCCCCGACAAACTTCTCCAATTATATTTATTTTTGCTTTACACCCAATTTTTCCAGACACTTCTAAGATTATTAAAGATTTATACATCAATTGTGTTTTTATATGACTTAAAAAAGACCTCGGGAGAGGGACTATGTAGTATATGCAATACTTCGTCATATATTAAAACGTTTTTGGTGATCACCTTATAATATATTATTTTACTCTCTTAGCGAATTGAAAACTTAAATTCTGAACAGTTAGAAAAACTTCGAACTAGACGGCGAGTTGAAAACTTTAAGCTTGAACAGTTATGAAAGAACAGGAAGCACAATATATTTATATTTATTATTCTATATTACAAAAAAAATACAATCCGAACTACAGAATACATTTAAATTACGGTTATACAATTTGGGCAACGAGTAGTACAATTAAATGAACAGTTGTATACTTTGTAAAATGGTAATTGGTCCGCCGGGTACCCCCGGTTAGTTTTTATAAAGATGGCTTCAAAATTGACACTGGACAGTGGCTCTGCATCACCCGCAATCTAAGTATCCTTAACATTTATTAATTATGGGTTTATTCGTGTCCAATCGTCAATTCTGCTGATATTTTGTGATTATCCAAGCAGGTCTTTTTCCCACTTTCTTTTCAACCTTTTCATATATTTAGTGAATATTCCATTTGGCAGTGGGGATGACAAACCATGAGGAAGTCATTAAGAAGAGCTGAGCACTATTGGACACGGCGCTCTCTGCCTGACGCCTGTCAAGTTTAGTCAGGGCGTTCAACCTGCCTCCTGCGATATGCGGCAGTATCTTACTGTCACTTTATAATAATTAGTTTGGAATTCGGAAATTGTTTTATTTATTTTTTTATTGTATTATATTTTATTCTTTTTACTTGCGGTTACCTTTAAATGGAATATACAGTAAGAAGTTAGTGATCGTGAAAAATATCGAATTCGACTTTTCGATGGAAATACATTTTTTCGGTCCTCTGAGTCCAATTAGCAAAGTATCGTAAAACGCTCTGTGTGTGTTTGAACACCCTAGTTTAAAAACAAAATGTCGTACGAAACTGAAATCACATAGTAAGGTCAGGTGTATGCCTGGAATGTAACAACAACAAATCGACCAACCAGAAGTGCCTGTTTAATTAATCGATTCTTTAAATCAAACTAGCTATATAAATGTAAAATTTAATGGTCTGTCACCTGCGACTTATCTCCATTGAAATAGATTGGAGTAGTTAGGGGTAGTAGATTGGGAGGGGTAAGTGTTTCATTTTCATTAGAGCTTTCTCTGAAGTATCTATTTCATTTTGTTTATTTGAAGTTATCTTAAGTAAAGTCTCTCATTATTAATAGAAATAACATAAAGATAAAAATAAACTATTTCTTAGTTTTTTGTTTGTTCTTTTTATTTAAGTGTTGAGATAAAAAAATAAACTTCCTTTATAATATTATCGATATCCTATATTTGTTTGTACTACGTTTCGGGTTTTTCTATTTTTAAGTACTGATATTCCTCAAAATTTCCAAAAGAAATTGTTGCACTTAACAATGAGGATTATTTGCACTTGAAGATGGGAAAACCTGAAACGTAGTACAAACAAATATAGAATATTGATAATATTATAAAGGAAGTTTATTTCGTTATCTCAACATCATAACAAAAATAAACTATGAAAAAAATGAGTTAATTATCTAACTATTGGAATATAAATTAACTTTAAAAAAACCTGTCCCGTAATAGTAGTCAGTGTTTTAATTTCACTTCTCTCTAAATAAAAATAGATTAAGAGGAAGAATTTAGGAAATTGAATTCTGGAACCTTAGTTACCTGGCAACTTCAGCTAACTGTTTAACTTATCTGGCAAAAATTTAGAATGTTACAGTAAGCAATTGAAAATTACATTAAAACATTAGGTTCAATTCCAATTTATTATGGTTATATATATATACATATATACCAGGTCATTCAAAAAGTCCTGTCGTTTTTTTGGGGGAAATTATAAATAAATAAATATTTTCAAATAATCACCTTTATTCATCAAAATATCCACCGTTACAGTCGGT
>NW_027113828.1:526662-541504 GCF_000696795.3 Halyomorpha halys | reverse complement strand
AACGAAAAACGACAGGACTTTTTGAATGCCCTGGTATATTGTTCACATTGGTGTGGAGCTTTGGTTCTGTAGTAAGTGTAGGAATAGGGTAGGTGAATGGAGATGGGAATATAATTACACATATGTCGAAGAAATTGCTGAAGGAGGTGGTTCAATGGGAGGGCCTATATAGATCAATCAGTTGAAATATGGTATTTAATGGATGAAGATTGAGTGAGAGTGAAGAGATCAAGGACATAGATAGGTTTTTGATTTTAAAGGCTTGGAATATGAAAACACCAAGGAGGTATTGCCTTCGGGAGGTTGGGTAGAGCCATTTCAACTCAGTACACCTACTGGAGATATGAGAGCTCTTAGGAAATCCGAAGATAAATCTTACGGTCTTTTGGCCAGAAGATAGACCAAGGAGTAAGGTGTTTTAAAGACTCTAGTAGAAGTAGGCTGATAAATGAATGATGGTATGATACACGCAAATACATTTTTTTAGAAAATATTTGTTCCATTAAACTCACACTTCAATCAGTTTTAATTGAATAAAATTAAATAACTTTGTTTCGAACTTTCATAGTGGTAGAAGTGTCAGAGTGGGGAGCTCAGTGGTAAGGCACTTTGATACTAGCCCCAACTAACAGGATTCGAATCCGGTTGTTTATATTATTATTATTTTCTGTTTCACTGTAGCCGTGAGTCAGCCCTGTGGGTTTGGGATCCCTCCGGAGTCCACCCAGCCTCACTAAGTAGGTGCCCTTAATTGGGTGGAAACCTAGCTGTCGAGCGTGACTCTGACCAAATCACCTCCTTGCACAACCGTTGGTCTAGTAACAGTACTTCGTTACAAAGTACTCAACTCCTGACTCTTCATTGGTCGTAGTGGTACAGATTTAAGTTTTTTCTAATAATGTTAGAATGCCAGTTTAAAAATTCTTTTATCACTATTTTTATTCTTCAGTTGTCCTTCGAATGCAGATGGAGCCGGTAATGTGTGCAGCTCACTTTGCAATATTTTACTTTCGGAACAAGTGCAAAATATTCGATGGTCGTAAAACACAAAAGCTATGGGAGCGTAGGTTAGAACGAGTAGCGCCAGATAGATATGGCACTGTTCCAAACTGAGCCTATATTTCAAAACTGGCAAATACTAAGGCTTAAAAACAGACTCGCCATTTATTTTACGATACTTTGAACATCTCCATATTCAGTTACAGGAAATGGGTGAAGGAATAATCTTTGTCGTAAGTCTTCTAAACGTGTCGATTTATGCTTGGACTGGAGCTATTTATGAATTTGCTGTATTTTATGATGGTTTTAACATGCCATAGTACTAAACAGAAATATGTTTGTACAAGCCTAAACTCTCTCAATGTTTGATAAATAAAGTAATATTTCTAAAAAATACAGCCAATAAATTGTTATAATAGAAAGCTGCTGATTTCCCCGATCAAATCATTTTTCAAGTGTCCGCTGAGATTAACTCCATACGTGGGGGGGGGGGGGAATAGCCTCTATATTTAATTTAACATCTCAATGTTTTGTGACTACTAATACTTGGGGTATTCATGATGTTGTGTTAAATGTAAACAGTTTTAACATGCTAAACTTTATAAGTACAGTATTATGAGTAGCCTAATTTAAAGTTCATGTTATATCTTAAATGCAGAGGGGCACTTAGTGGATTTTCTGGGAAACTTGTAATATTTAGGAGATAATAAAATCTTTAACAGCTTCGTCACATCATCTTTCCTCAGCCTCACTTATTTTTTATTTTCTCGCCTAGTTTTTTCCCATTACTTTATTTGAGTTCAAAAACGTCCTAAACGAAATCAACACAAAGCAAATACGAACTACTAGCAGCTAACCTATCAAATTGGCAACAGACAAAACGATGACGAGCTCAGCTGGTCTGTTGCGTGACGTCATTCTCCATTTAGCAGACCTATTAACAGACTATCTACCACGTTAAATGTTGCTTATAAAAGCAGGAAATATATCTCCGTTTAACACACTTTAACATGTTAAACTGACGAACATGATTACTCCTATGAAAGGTAGAAATATTGCAGTTCACATAGAATCAAAACAAGCTATCTTACCAAACTTTTCTTTAATGAGAAAGTGATTGCAAAAATAGGGAAATCGACCACGCCCTTGGAGCTCAGGTTTATATTGAGACAAATGGTATTTCCTCCACTTATGCAGTTAATTGAAAAACTGTTCATTCCATCGCACTGAATATAAAATGCAGTCGATAATATTTTCAATAAACTGGTTCATTAACAATGATAATCCCTTAAGCTGTTCTCGAGACCTTTTTCTTTCTGCTCATCCTCTCTATATAATCCTTTCTCCAAAATCTAAACAACCATTAACATGCTTGTTAAAACAAAACTTCTAAGAAAATTATCAGGAGTGAATAGTGATTTGATCTGGAACATTTTAGTTTGTGACTTTCCTTTTCATAGAAGCCAGTGTACAGTTGCTCTTTTTTTCTTTTTTTTTTCTAAGAACATTAGTTTCTCTCATTTTTTTTAAAAATATGGCAAAAATTTGATATTATCTAATTAATAATAAAAGATAAAAACCCATTTATGCACTGCCCCAATTAGGACTACTAAATTAAAATCCTTTCATTAACAAGAATATAATTCATTTTTATTAAAAGAACAGAAAGGTTCTTAATTGGTACAAAAAATAGTTTAAAAAAAGCTAGAATTATCACAAGAATTTATATTAGAAGTATTACAATAAAAGAATAATGTTACATTTTCCTTAAGTTTAGCATATCTAATTTTAATCCTACTAAAATTAGACTAATGTAAAGAATTACAAAAGCAAATATTGTAAATTATTAGCAATTAATAAAGAATAAATTTGCATAGCCAATATTGAGAAGTTTTTATTGTACTACTCAGTACACATGTTTGTTAAATATTTATAAAAAAAAAAAAAAAAAAAAGATAAAAACTAAGTTTCTGTGAAGTGAAGATTATTAAAAGCAATCAGTGCAGTTCTTTGTTATCGGCAGGGGTGCCACCTTTTTTTTTTTTTTTTTTTTTTTTTTTTACCTCCTCCTCCTAAGCAGGTTTCCATGGTGATAGCGAAAGCTATCGCAACCACTATTACCATGTGTCCTAACATTGTCTATTGTACTGTCAGCATTTGCTTCATAGAAATATCATTTTTTTGTTTATTTCCCAATCTGAGCAAAACGCTCAAGGCTACACTTCTCCCGTGTTAATAAAATAAAAACAAAGTAAAAAGTAAGCTCCCATAATCAATTTTGAAAAGAATTTACTTCATGCATTTATTTCATACTCTCATAAACATATTACCTGTTTAAAAGATAAATATAAGAAGATTATATAAAAAAACATAAGATAACTATAATTAGAAATGAGTGTGCTTAATGTACAACTGTTGTTGACAGGAGTAAGACAAGTTCAAGGTTGAACATTGTTTACCAGAGCATAACAAAAAACACTGACCTCGTAAATAAATCTGTTAGAGAGAACATATAAATTGAAAATAATAACATTAATAAACATTTCTAAGCAGTCATGTAAATTTAAATGTGCTCGACCATCGTAAAGTAATTTTATTTTTGAACATTGTCAGCTCATCTTGGTCCTTGCTAAAATTGGATTCCAAAGGTCACTAAAAATAGTTTTAAAAAGTAATATCTTAACTAAAATATATTTATTTCTTAGTATAATTAGTCCATATGAGCTTCTAAGCTAACTAAAAGATATTTATTTCTTAATATAATTATTCCATACGAGCTCCTAAGCTGAAGTCTTAAACATGTGCCTTAACTGAGAGGACTGACAAATGGAAATTAGTAATTTTTATCACCATTAGTTAGCATAAGCGTTAACATCACAAATTTTGTAGTTTATATGACAACAGCAATGTGTGGATTGGTCTGAGTCCAAAGGTATAGTGAATGGACAATTTTGAACAAGCTTGATTCCAATTCAGTGTAATTGGAGGTTATGGTCTTCTGTGAGCCTAATAATTATAAGTATTAATGAGAGTAATAAGTAATAAAATTCAACTTTGATTAGAAGGATTTTTAAATATTCAATATTTTTTATTGACATTTACAGACCATCACAGATAATTCAGACTCTAGAAGGTATTGCTAAAGACTAAAGGTGGTTTGTTCAAGAATCCAAGATTGATTACTTGAAACTCAGAACTGGAGAGTCTGATAAACTGTTCAAAGGTTTGATTAGACTGCCATGTGCAAGGATGAGTCCAAATTTCATCTAAATCCAACAAGAATGATAATTGCTTCTAAACAATCATTGCACATTAAAATAACACCTTGATAAGGATTGTAGAGAACTCATCCTGACTTATTTATTAAAGGATGAAGAACTAGCTGAACTTATTTGTTATTTCTTGTAATTTTCCATATGCAGCTTATAAATTATACTATACTTAAGCCATGAGGCATTGCCAGAGCACATTGATCTAACATTCTTTAATAGAAGATCAGAGTTAGTTCTTTATTTGAGACCAATAACTCAACTGAGTGGTAGTAAAAATCTCTTTTTTATTTCCTAGAGCAAGTAAAACTGAGATAACCCCCAATTAATAAATCTTTTAAGATTGGTAGTACTAAAATGATTATTACTGCCATCTACCTGGCAGAAATACAACATCCTGTAAAGCATATCTATACAATATTTGTAAACACAACTTAAACAATGTTCTTGTAAACAAATAGCTATAATTGTAAATAGCACTTGAGGCGTTACATTTTAAAACGAGCTGTCTATTTTCAAATTTGTATATATTAGTTTTTTCAATTAACATTTTTTATAATATAATCTATGTATAATTTTATCAATCCTTTCTCGAAACTGCTATTTAAATACATTAAAAAATTAAAAATTTGAAAATAGACTCGGCTGGTTTTGAAATCAAATGCTTCAATTGTATAATCATAATCACAATAATTGTGCAAATGTATAATCTATTTATGTAGCTCTTATAATAATGGTTCGGCATTAACTATTAAATTAAGTGGTTAGTCGCGATTTATGACTTGAGAACACTGATGTGAAGTCTTAACGTGTTTGACCACTAACTCCTGAAGAGTGATTATTTACTTGTGATTATAGTAACAGCTTACTTATCACAGTTATTCTTCTTTTTGTTTTGTTTTTTTGTAGTGACTAGACCTTGTTTTTGGAATCATCCAATAATATTATAAATTCATTCATAAGATATGGTTTTATTATAATTTTTTTCCTCTTCAGTATTTATCTTGATTATGTAAATTGTAAACATAATTATGTAAACACAAAACTATGAGTATCTATATATTGGATCATTATAAATAAAAAGTAATAATTATGAAGTAAACTTTTGTTTATAGTGATATAAAACTCTTAGAATTGTTATCAAAAACTGATTACTATAGACCATATGGCTGATGGCTTATTCACTGTAGTGCTAAGGAAAATAAAAACTTTTAATTAATGATTTAGGTGTAAAATTTTCTTGTATATATGTGTAAAGTTTCCATGTACTTAGTATTACTGTGCAGAAAGCCATCGGTATCTTGCCTACCAATACAAATATCTAATAAAAGGAGATACAATATTACAATAAAAGACACAAAGGAATTTTGAAAGGTAAAACTCAATTTAAAAATTCAGTGAAACTGAATAATTCACCACGATAAATTAATCCATAAACCTGTTCATTTTGGCTTCTTTTAAATTTGTTTGTTTCTCTATTATTTTTTATTTTGTGTTTATTAGGCATTTTTTAATGTAAAATTTAAAACAATACATATAGATTACTTTCAGACACAGTTATGGAGTCCTATTCTATAAAATTACTCATATTTATAATTGATTAAAAGTGTCTTAATGTTTTATTGAGGGGAGAGTAGGGCTTTACTAGTAATGGTTCTTAATAGACCAATTCAATTATCTGGCTAGATATCAAAAGTATCATTCTTTCTGGTGGTAATACAGCATACAGCATATAAAAATAAATTTATTATAATTTTCATTTGGATAAATAAAAATAGAAAGTGGAGTAATTGTATATTATTTACTTTATACTTGCGTGTATCTTTAAAATAACTACAGGGAGATCCATGTTCAGCACGATTAATGTTTACAATTTTTAGAATTTTTATTTTATTTTTGTTGGGTTATAATTGTGGCATGCAGTGTACTACATGAGGGTAATATTAATTTTCTAATCTAATCCCGTTCTTTTCTAGGGAAGGTAACTAAAATTAAATTTAGAATAGGTTACTTTATTTTTTTTAATTCCTACAGTAAATCAGATCATAAAGCTAAAGGAGACAATATATCCATGTGTTTCTAACCCAAGAGATGACAGCACACCTGACCTTGCTTTTTTTTTTTTTTATGCCTTTTCTTAGGGATCAAATAGCGCAATTTTTCATTATAACGAAGACCATAGGGAAATTAAGTTTAAATAATTTTGAATTTTTTTTTTGCTAAAATTTGAAATTTAAAAAAGTTTGATTGAGTGACAGTGAAGAAAAATAACACTGAGTCTTAAATATTTCTTAGTTGTAAAATCTATTTAATGGTTCTATTGGAAATAAAAAAATTAGATATCAAAGTATTGCTGCTGACTCCCCACTTGATGACTTGGAGTTAGAGGTGATAATACCTTACACCATTCAATCCCTAGGGTAATCTTGAAGGCTGCAGTATAGACTATATTCGATAGTATAGTAGTGTAGTATCTTGAAGGCTAGATTATAGACTATATTCAATAGTATAGTAGTATAGATCACACAAACTTGAGCCCAGTGCTTGGTTTAGTACCACATCCACATCCTCTGCATCGGTCTGGTAGGTCCAGATGCCTAGCCCTTTCGGTGGGCCGGGGAATCTTCAGTTCCCCAGCATGGCCCAGTCCTAGTCTAGATCAGCTTCCTCTTCTGGAACTAAATTGTTGTTGGTTGGGGCTTAAGGGCGTAAAACCTGAGGTCATCAACGCCCATGACTGGAACTAAGTTATGACTTACTGAATCCTTGATTTTGCATCCCTCTAATTCTGTTACATTATCTTTGACAGATTTTGGCATCTTCAATGAACTACTGCAACCTCCAGTGAATCTATGATAACAGATATTATTAAGTTGATATTTCTTAAAGAAACAAATTTAAGTAATATACTTTACAAACTATAAAATGATATTACCTAGGCAACAATACAAATCAATATATTTTTTAAAAATAAAAAAATTGTTCCATCTTCTTAGGAATAATTTAGGGCAAAGATACTGTTTTTTTGTTGCTGTCTACTTTTACCTAAAGCAAATCTACTCAGTGAACTTATCAAGTAGTTAATGGTTGATAATATCACAACTGTGCCAATAGATATGGTTTAGGCAGAGGCAATACCAAAAAACCTCATCTTTCAAATATTAATTCACCACTTTCAACTTGAACCTGATGATATATCTAAAATTCAAATTTAATTCTATTTATTTACTTTTTTTTTATAGAAAAAAACATTAGAAAACAAAATTCCCAAATTAGTGGCTGTAGTGGTCCAGGATATTATTATCTTTGAGTTATTATAACACCTACTCTTTTTTTTTCTTTTTAGAAAATAATTTTTAAACCGATGATTAAGTATCAGGTCCATAATTTTTTTAACCTAGCTTTAGAGCATATCACTAACCCAGTTCAACTGAATAACATTTCAAAAAATGGTTATTTTGAGGTATGCAAGTAATCTTAGTAATAAGGGTAAGATCTATACAGTAAAACACAGATTATATTAAAACATATCATAAAATTTAAGTAAGAAAATATTTCTAGATATTACAGTTAACTGTATAGATTGTTAAAATTACAAATATTTCTCCAAATAACCATTTGTTGAGATTTTACACTGTTCAACTTGGAGAGCAATATCAACATTATTCATAATTTCAACACCCTAGACATTTTTTCATTTTTGAGATACAATGACCTGGAAGTAAAGGAGTTGATCACAGCCCGTTTTTATTATAGAGAGTTTTCAATTATCATTTTTCTACTGATTTTTCTACTTCTGCTCATTATATCGTAGCTGAGGCATATGATATTATGCTTTTGTATTTTACAATTTTTTGTATCAATATTTTTGTATCAAATATGGAATTGCAAGTATACATTAGTAAAAGATTAATAGAAAAAGGTAAACATTCATTAATTGTTATTAATAAGAGTTTAACTTCTTATAAAATTATTAAAGAATCAAATAATTGAACAGTTAAAAGTACAACCCTAAAGTTTCAATTGTTCACTTAGCAACTAACTCCCTGTGACTACTTATAATAAATAACAATAAAACATTATTGTCCCCTTAGATTACATATTTTATATAGCAATAAAACCTTGAGATCTATTTGAAAGATAAAAGTATTAAACTGCTATCGTTTAATGTAGAAACAAAAATATCTTTGTTTGGTTTTGATAGTGCTGAGCTCTGAGCGGAGGGGGCATAGCTAGAGCTTTCTCCTTATTCCGGCAGAGCTCAGCACCTCATCGTCAACGCTTCTTAAAATGTTTTCCTTTCATTTTGATTAATGTTTATTTAATATTAATTAAAGAGGTTATTTTCATGAGTCCATACTTGATTACAACAAAAAATTAATAATTATTTGTTTTTATTTAATTTTTTAATAACAAGAGACGGATTTTCGAGCAATTGCATCTGTTGTTCCACAGCTTCAAATTCCACCAAACCTGGACGGAAATTCGAACTATGGATAATAATGATAGTTAAGACTTAGTGAACCCGAAGGTTCGATGCCGATAACACCGATTATTTTCTACATACTTCTTTTCATTGAAACCCCTCCAAATCTACTAGATCAGTTTTAACGCAATCCTCTCATCTACGTTTCGGTCTATCCTTCGAACGTTCAGGCAATAACGTGAATTATATTTAGCGGGTGTAGGTCCCTCATTCAGTGTAGCCTTCTAAATTCTCCCATTAATTAATTATTTTTCGGACCGAATATTTTATGTAGTAATTTACTTTCAAAAAACACAAGGCACTGTACTTTCCCTAGTGTAAGAGGCCACGATTAACACCCATAAAGAACAGTGGGAAGGATAATAGTTTTTGGTTATAAGGCCCGAGTTAAGTTATTCCAATTATTGATAAGACACACAAATAATACTAATTTTATTTTGCAAAAAATTATACGTTTGGGGATTGTTTTTGGATTCTAGAAATTTTGGACGTTTTTAGTTTTTCTGCACGAAATTTCACGCTTTATTGTTTTTGGGTCAAATTTTTGTTTTTATTGCATAAAATTTAATAATTGAACTAAACTTCTCATAATAATCACATATAAATGCATTTATGTCAATGTTTATTCATTTTATTATTTTTTCCTTATTTCATTTATAGTTTAAAATTGACAAATTTTTAGATATAGTAATGCATTGATTAACATACAAGTAAGAGGAGTCAGCCTAAAAAAAAAAACAAGTGATTAATGTATTTTGGAATTGTATTAACCAATGGTTTCAAATAACTATGAAGAAGTTTCTCCACCATATGCTTATTATAGAGAATGTTTAGTGTTTATATTTTTTTAATTCAGCCTCTATCCTTTCATTCTTCTGTCTGACTTTGTTGGGACTACACTAGAACTGGGAGTTTGAAATTTTTTTATATTATTATATTATATTACTTATGTATATTATTTTTTAAAAAAATCAAACAATAAATCAATTGGTCTGATCAATATGAATATAACAATCAAACTTTTCAATTTTTTTTAGATTTGGTAGTCTGATTTAGTTAATGATATATTTTTATCTAAACAAAAAGTTAAAAAGCTAAGCGAAAAATCATGCTATGCAAAATTTTAGAAAAAATTAAAAGAGGAAAATTTGGCTTAGAAGAATATTTTTAAATATTTATTTCTACGTAGTGCATTTTTAAAAACTTGAAATTGAAATAATTTTATGTTGAAAAATTGAATTCCAGCCATTGTACTATGAATATAAAACTGTTCCATACAATTAGCTTCCTCGTAGTTGTTCTCTTATGGACAAAAGTTTAGGATTTCAATCAGAGTAGTTTAGCTTATTGTTTGCACAATAGCTTTTCATGTTTTTTATAATAAAACAAGATTAAAATTATTATAAAAATTAAGCTTTTCTTAATTTTATAATAAAATTGATTATTATAGGATTTAGGTGTTTTATACACATTTTGGATTTTAACTACACGATTTTGCACAATTTGGGATTTAGCAGTGCACAAAAATCCTGTATTTAGTAATAAATTCATTTATCAAACCATTCTAATTACATACAAATGAATAATGACCAGATCTGCTTATAAATAAATAAAGATACAAAGATGTATTTTTCTCATTGCAATTTCAATAGCATACTGCCTTACTGAGCTAATATTTATTGTTTTACCAAAATATACTTCATTTTAACTTTTAAATGAACTTTTGGAAAATACTGTATACTTGCTAGCTTGGGTAGAATATAACTGCTTTTAAATGCAATGATTTCATTTTTTTTAATGAAGTAAAAAAAATCTAAAAACAGTGTTGTTTTTTATGTATTTTTTTATACAAAATTTAAAATAGGTAATTGAGGTAGTTAATTTCACGGTAGTATTGATCTTATACCCTTCGATGACAAAAGATGACTGGATATTTTTTATTATTACAACCTGGAACTAATGAGAACATTCCTTGGTGTACTGTAATCATATTGACTCCTTTGATAACAACTTGTTTTGACAACAAAAAAAAAAAATATATGCTTGTTAATTTTTTCTTACATTTTTTATAACCATATTGAACTAATCTTCTATATATTCTTTTAGTCAATTTCAAAAAAATAAATATTTGAAGATTTCATAAATAAGGAAAAATTCATTGACAAGTCCTAAAATTGTTAAATTTGATTAAGATTAATTTTTTTAATTTCATCACAAGTAGTTGTCCAGTGTGAGAACATATTTTATTTGTTCATATCTTTTACATTTTCATTTGCCGAGTGTCAGTTTGATAGTTTTCTTCATATTTTATGAAATGATATTTTAAAAATAAAATAGCCTATTGATAGTTGAAGACTAGAGAGGATGAAGATGACTTTAAGATCAAACAAATTGATGACCTTTCTTCACAATGGTACTAAGTCATTTCAACTAACTTTACAAATTTACTATTTGAAGCTTTTCTCTTTTAGGAAATTAACAACTTTTCAATTAGTTTTTCACACATTTAAAATTTATGCTCAATTTTAAGTTATTTTAACTTTTAAAAAGTTAAATGTTAAATGCCATATTTCAAAGTGTATAAAAATTAATCAAGGAGTATTTAAAATATTTTCCCAAGCAAAAATCACTATTTTTCCTGAAAATGTCATACTGCACTTTCATTTACTCATGTCTTTAATATATGGTTTAATTGAATTCACATACTAAAACTAAAAACCATTGTATATACTTAAAATCATAAAAATGAAGACAATCATACAGACTAAATTATTATTATAAGATTAAATAAATTTTTATCTTGATAGTATGTGCAAACTTTGGTTGGCTATATTTTTTCAAGTGACTTAAAAAAAAATCGAAAAATTTCTACAAGCTTCTAATATTTTAGAAATAGATTTATTATTTCTCTGATTTGAGATTGTGAACTATTTATTTAATTTTATCATAATAAAGAATTAAAAGTATGTTTGTGATTTGCCTGAAAACAATTAGATATAAAAGATTTTTATGCTCTTGATGTAGCGGTCATTGGAGAAAACACTAATAAGTAGAACTATTTTTATCGAGTGCCAAAGTTTAAACCTAAATCTCAGGTCTCTATCAAGGTAATTATGTAGAAAGTTCCACTATAAAACATTTTAAACTTGGCCGAGTTATTATAAATATACTATCCGATATTATTAAAGTATTACTTGATATTATAGGTATTACTTTGATTTGGTTTGGCCTCATTCTTCTCTACTAACATTCAGATTTCCAGTAGCATACGGTCACATATGATACAGGATATAATTCATTTATTCTTTATGCTATGTGAATGTAAAACCCTTGCCTTGTATACACAATACTTGAACGAGGCAATAATTAAACATGACCACATTGCAAGAATTTACTACAGGGACTTAATGGGCGAGTTAGAAGCTTGGTATTACTTTGGGATTTTTAGAAAAGGAAGGGATAACTTACAAATGATCCAAAAGTGCATGATGTGGGAAGAGTTCCCAATACTTGATTGAAATAATAAAAATGAAATCAGTTTCTTAACGAAGGTCCATATAATTTACTTTCCGTAATAATAAATCAGTGTTTCCGAAACTTTCGACATATATGCACAAATTTGATGACGTAACTTTAAAAAAAAAAATCTCTTAAGGAACCTCTTTCCCTGGAAGTCAACTTTAAATGTAGCGGTCTGGTAGAATACGAATCTGATGCATCACACAACACACATCTTACGTCTGTACGATCATAAAACTGATTTTGTATTTTTTCAGCATCTTGGAAAAATATATATAAACCCTAATGATTAATGAATCTATACACTAGCACACAATCTTGAACTGAATATCATTTGTATATTTGGGAGCCATTGTAACGCAAATTTTTTCAATTTTGGTGTTAAGTATGTCTAATTGCAATTAACTACAATTATTTGGGATTATAGGGAAAATATTAATTAAATAAGAATATAATTGGTAATGGCAATTAAAATTACTTGTTATTGTATTTGTACTTCTGCAGTTCTAAATTATAGTGATTGTAATGTATAGTGAAATTAAATGTAATTAGTTTTTGCCCAACTCTGGTGAAGTGAATTATATTTTATTTATTTCTGACCTTTCAGGATTTTTAATTTCTTTTCAAATATTTGACTGGTAGAAGAACTTTCTCACGCAACTTAGACAGACAAGTGAAATTTAGGTCGGAACTCAATCAAAAATAAGTTTTGCTAATTTTTGGTCTTAACTTCACTCACCGCTCCACCTCCCATCTTCTTTTAATACGATCTACGGTCAAGACCAATTCACCATTTATTTTGAATTTATTTATTTATTCAATATCAAGTTGATAATAAGAAATAAATCCTCAATTATGCTCATGCTTCAATTAGGCCTACTCAATTAAAATCCTTTCATTAACAAGAATATAATTTATTTTTATTATCGGAACGGAAAGGTTCATGGTTGGTACAAAAAAAAAAAAGCAAAAAAGGTAGAATTATTTCTATTAGTATTAAAAAATTAAATCTGTACCGCTACAACCTATGAAGGTTCAGTACTTTGTAAGGAAGTAATGTTACTAGAACAACGGTTGTGCAAGGAGGTAATTTGGTATGAATCGTGTTTGACCGCCAGATTTTACCCAATAGAGAGAAGAGGGTGCTCACTAGGTGGACTCCGGGGAGCTCTCGAACCTACTGAGTTGACCTAAGGTTACAGTATCAGAATAAATAATTTTTTGTGAGAGCCGGATTCGAACTCAGGTTTTGTAGTTAGTAGCACAGTGTCTTACCAATGAGTCACGCCACTCCCTATTTATATGTATATTTGTTTTGTATTATTGTTGTTAACATCGCATTGCAATGTTACTATGTTCTTTTCTTTTTTTCAGGTATGTGTGAGAACTTTATTTCCTTCATTTTCTTGGATTTATTATAAACATCATAATAAAGATTGGGGTACCATTCTTCTGAGGATCTTTTGAGGAAAGTTTTACGAGGTAAGAATGATTCCTTCAATAACCATTGAATTAAGAATTCTTTGTTAAACTATAATAAAACTAAACTCATGTTAAATTTTTAAAAATATATATGGAATAAAATGTAAGAATAATTTTTGTATGAATTTTTCTAAAAGAATTTCATTGAAGCAGTAAGAACAAACACTCCATAGCATATAGGAAGGATATAGGCCAACCTCGCCCTCAGTGTATGCAATGCACTGGTAGTTAATAATATTCCACAACTCCGGGAGCCATGTCAAAGTATCAAGAAGGCAGGATTAGCTTGCTTCAAAGTCCATTTTGAGTCGCTTTTAGTGTACATTTGTACATTGGAAATTACATACATTTATAACAATAATACATGTATGTATGTGTACATGCTAATGTACGTAGAGACATGTACATAATTTTAATGTACATTTGCCTGCTAAAACCTTTCATCTATTTCCAAAACCGTAAGATATTTAATCCAATATGTCTTCAAAAACTGATGTATTGCAGCGCCCTCTTCTAGGTCTTACGTAGGCACTGACTGTGTCTCCATAATTCATAACACTAATTCATCTTCCATCAATTCAAAATTCCATAAATTGTAGGAATTAGGGAGATGCGGGGATGAACCTGTATAGTGGGAAACCTAGTATATTTCATATATAGGTGGGGGAACCAAAAGTCCAATACGCGGCCATTTGGTTTTATATCGATTTTCAGCCAGACAATTCAAGTGTATCATATAATAACTTTAATCTACTATATTAAAATCAACATTTTTATTTGTCTCTTTGTGAAGAATCAGAGAAAAATATTACTGACTTTATTAAATGATTTTTTTAATCCCTAAAAAAAAAAATCAGGATTTGAATCAAGTATGACAAGAAATTGTTTTATGAAAATGCAAATCATATTCATTTATATTGTTGTCTGGAATTTTATAGCGTCTGGAACCTTTAAATGCAAATCATATTCATTTGTATTGTTTTCTGGAACTTTTATAGTGTCTGGAACCTTTAAATGCAAATCATATTCATTTGTATTCTTGTCTGGAACCTTTATAGCGTCTTCTGTAACATTTATAGTGTCTGGA